>NC_133312.1:5625137-5891907 GCF_012295235.1 Primulina huaijiensis | reverse complement strand
GTAATTTCACAGAATAACATTCTCTGGGTTTTGAACTTTGTGCTTCAGGCATCTTAAATCCTTCAGGGATTTTCATATATATATTACTATCAAGTGATCCATATAAGTAAGTTGTAACAACATCCATAAGACGTATTTCTAAATTTTCAGATACTGCCAGGCTAATCAAATACCGAAACGTAATTGCATCCATCACGGGAGAATACGTTTCTTCATAATCAATTTCAGGCCTTTGAGAAAAACCTTGTGCAACAAGTCGAGCTTTATATCTTACAATTTCATTTTTCTCATTTCGCTTTCGAATAAAAACTCATTTGTATCCAACAGGTTTTACATCTTCAGGTGTAAGGACTATAGGTCCAAAAATATTACGTTTATTTAGCGAATCCAATTCAACATGGATGACATCTTTCCATTTTATCCAATCATGCCGATTTTTACATTCACCAAAAGATTTTGGTTCATGATCTTCATTATCATTTATGATGTCGATTGCCACATTATAAGAAAATATATCATCAATTTCTTCTATTTCTTTTCGGTTCCATATTTTTTCAGTATTAATATAATTGATAAAGATTTCATGATTCTCGTCAGTTTGTGGTTCTGACAGAACATTTTCATCATCACGTGTTTTTTCAGGAACAACATTCTTTATTTTGTGATCATCATGTGTTTCTTCAGGAACATCATTATCTATTTTGTGATCATTGTGTTTGTCTATGAATTTTCTTTTTCGAGGATTTTTATCCTTGGAACCGACTGGCATTTCACGCTTCAGGTGTTTTACGACATCATGACTTTGTTCAATTTGTTTCTTTGAAATTTTAATTCGAGCAGGAGCATTTACAGCATGTATATATGATTTAGTTACCCCTTTTGTGTCTGCAAATACATCTGGTATTTGATTTGTTATTCTTAGCAAGTGCACAATTTGCTGTACATCTTTTTCACATTGTTTTGTTCTTAGATCCAGATATAACAATGATGATACATACCATGTAATTTTCTTTTCGGTATGTTTCTGTTCTCCCCCTAACATTGGGAAGATTTCCTCATTAAAATGACAATCAGCAAAACGTGCTGTGAACACGTCGCCTGTCTGAGGTTCAAAATATCGAATGATTGATGGACTATCATAACCGATATAAATTCCAATATTTCTTTGAGGTCCCATTTTATTTCGTTGCGGTGGTGCAATAAGCGCATACACCATACATCCAAAAATTCTCAGATGAGAAATGTCTGGTTCTTTACAAAATGCAAGCTGCAATGGGGAGTATTTATGATATGCACTTGGTCTGATGCGAATTAATGCAGCGGCATGTAAAATTGCATATCCCCGTATAGAAATAAGAAGCTTTGTTTTCATAATCATTGGTCTAGCAATCATTTGCAGACGTTTAATCAATGATTCAGCCAATCTATTCTGTGTATGTACATGAGCAACATGATTCTCAATAATGATTCCCATAGACATACAATAATCATTGAAAGTCTCAGAAGTAAATTCACCAGCATTATCAAGTCTAATTTTCTTGATTGTATAATCGGGAAATTGATTCCTCAATTTTATTATTTGAGCAAGTAATCTTGCAAATGCAATATTTCGAGTTGACAATAAACATACATGTGACCATCTGCTGGAGGCATCAATCAATACCATAAAGTATCTGAATGGTCCACATGGTGGATGAATTGGTCCACAAATATCACCCTGAATACGTTCAAGAAACATTGGTGTTTCAGTTTGGATTTTGGCTGGTGATGGTCTTATAATAAGTTTTCCAAGAGAATATGCTTTACATTGAAACTTATTATTCTGAAAGATCTTCTAGTCTTTCAGCGGATGGCCATGTGTACTTTCTATAATTCTTCGCATCATTGTTGAACCAGGATGTCCTAATCGATCATGCCAATTGGTTAATATTGAAGAATTATCAATTACCATGTTTGATTCAATGGGACGTATATGTGTATAATGCAATCCAGTAGGGAGCATTGGTAGTTTTTCAATCACATATTTCTTTCCTGATTTATATGTGGTAAGACACATATATTTCTCATTCCCTTCATTCATTGTTTGAGTATCATACCCATGGGAATATATATCATTAAAACTCAACAAATTTCTTTTCGATTGTGGTGAATATAAAGCATCATTGATCAAAAATTTTGTACCATTAGGTAACAAAAATTGTGCTTTACCACATCCTTTAATCAAGTCTACAGGACCTGATATTGTATTCACCATTGTTTTTGTTGGTTTTAGTTCCAAGAAATATCTTTTATCTCGGAGAATAGTGTGTGTTGTACCACTATCAGGTATGCAAACTTCAGCTTGGTTCATAGCATTTTTCATATTTGAACTTCAAAAAATATGCAATGAAATAAAATTACTGACAATAAAATACAATACAATACATATTTAAAAATATAGCACACGATAAAACATTATCATATGAGTGCATGAAAAAATAAAATATTTTACATATCTATTCCACCAGCAAATTGATCATTGTCCGAGAAATCAATCAGAAAATCTCCAGCATCAAAATGAGTTGAACCACTCAAAAGTTCACTGTGTTCAGTAAAGTTGGTCTCCTTTTCTTTCCCCTTTATTGATTCTTTATAAAGTTTACAAAGGTGCTCATGGGCTCGACAAATATGAGACCAATGTCCTGGAGTACCACATCTGAAACAAGAACTTTCAAATCTTTTTGAGTGATTTTCATTAATACTCATATTCTCATGATGCCTTTTCAGTAGATGGTTTGAGACGCTCTTTTGGAGTACCACATCTGAATAACTATCTCGATTATTTTCGAAACCACGGCCGCGTCCACGACCACGACTACTTCCACGTCCACGTCCACGTCCACATCCACGACCACGACCTCGATTTTGTCCTCGACCAAAATCTTGTTTATAACTTTGATTTTGGTTTCCAGATTTAAATTCATTTTTGCTTACGACATTAACTTCAGGAAATGTCGTTGAACCAGTGGGTCGTGCCTGATGATTTCTCATTAAAAGCTCATTATTATTTTCCGTCACAAGGAGACAGACGATTAGTTCAGAATATCTCGCAAATCCACGCACTCTATACTGTTGCTGTTGAGTTATATTTGATGCGTGAAACGTGGAGAATGTTTTTTCGAGCATTTCTGATTCTGTAACCTCATCTCCACTAAATTTTAATTGCGAGATTATTCGATACATCGCCGAATTGTAATCACTTACATTCTTAAAATCTTGGAATCTCAACATATTTCATTCATCACAGGCGGTCGGAAGTATAACTTCCCTTATATGTTCAAATCTTTCTTTTAATCCTATCCACAGAGCCATGATATCTTTTTCGATGAGATATTCACATTTCAAACCTTCTTCAAGATGTCGGCGCAAAAATATTATAGCTTTCGCTTTTTCATGTGATGAAGATATACCATTTCCTTTAATAGTCTCGCTTAAACCCAATGACTCAAGATGCATTTCTACATCAAGAGTCCATGGCATATAATATTTCCCCGTAATGTCGAGTGCAACAAATTCGAGTTTTATCAAGTTTAACATGGTGGTACTAAAAAAAATTATGATGCATTTAATTAGTTAATGAATATTGCAATACAAAGTAATGGATAAACAACAAATACAAGGATTCGTAAAAATAAAAAAAAACACACGAGGATGATATTCTTCGATAAGTACAAGATTCATGAGTATTATAACCAAAATAATTAAAAATAACTTTGTGAAAGCCATCTTCTTTTTTCTTCAAAAATTTGATGAAGAATAATTTTAGAGAAGAAGAGAAAGTTGGAATGATTGAATGTGTTTGTGAGATCATATTTATAGGGCAAAAACTAGCCGTTTTGTTACCGTTTATAACCGTTGGTGTACAAAGAAATAAATGTATGTATTTGTATAATTTTATGGTAATAATATGATATATATAATATTAGTCATTTTCAAACAATTATGTATATCATATCACATTATTATATTGAGGTGTCATAAGATATTTTGTTTAAAAATCTTATAGGCTTTTATACTTGTCGTATCCCTTACCGGGAGTGTGGGATGTCGTCTTAACATCCTCCCAGGATTTATAACAAGTTTTTTGAAAAATTTATTTTTATTATTTATAATAACATTATATTATATAGTAAATATATAAACAATAAATAAATAAACAATAAAATAAATATTATTACTTTTGTTACCTTTTTCTTCTGTTTTGGAGCTTGAAAAAATATGGAGGACTTTTAGAGCTTCGTGCTGATAACGTGTTGTGAAAAAGTAAAAATTTACGGTAAAAAGTAAAAATCTCAAACTCTCAAAATTATCACACTACACACTTTATAATATTTTTCTCTCAACTCAATTGTGATTTTCTTCACAAATGAGAGATCTATTTATAGAAAATCTTTACAAATAATCCAAAAATAAATTACATCATTACCTTCATCATCACACACAAATTTCAATATTCAACACCTAATTTTACCTAATTTTCAACATTCAAATATCCAATATTCAATATTCAAATATTCAATATTAAAATATTAATTTTCAACATATTGAAATTTATGATCTTTATAATAGGTTAGATTGTGGTTGCATATGGTCACTTGTGACTTATGAGAGAGAGCGAAATGGGAATATTTTTCTCTTAAAACATATTGAATCATTATATTCTAACTTACAATAATTTAATCAAAATTTTACATTGGGCAAAAACTGAGATTGTTATCCATTCATCCATTAAAAAATGCGACTGCCATTATTATTGTTTTTTTAGACTGTTTATCTAGCTCCACCATGGTAAATGCTCGACCACCATGAACAAAGGGTTCATGCGAATTGAGCCGGCTCACGAGTTACGACGACGCTCTCGAAAAAATTGACTTGTGTCTCGAAATTATTGAATCCGAGACCAACTCAATATGTCCAAATTATTTTTCGATTTCATTCTATTCCAAATTATTTTGTTTCTATAAGGTCTTAGAATTAATTATCCGGTAATTTGACATAATTAAAATAATTATTGAGTTGTTAAATTAAAATAATTATTTATGCTAAACAAATTTAAGAAGTGTGTTAAAAATATGTATTTTAGAAATATCGAAATTTAAACTATATAAAATACATTTGAAGTTTAAATAAAACACGAGAACAAAATAAATACAAAATTCAGATAAATTGACACACATTACTATTATTAATAATTAAATGCAATACAAATATATATGCATACACACGACTCGATTCGTTTACACCCCTACGTTGAACTTGCGGTTCTCGCCCTCTCTCATTCTGCATATAGCATGCCGTTCTCGCTATCAATGTCTCTTCCTCTGTCGCCTCATTTTATGTGTTTCTTTGTTTGCTCATTCAGCCGTTCGACTTGCCAATTTATACATATGCCAATGGTGAAATCCTTGCTGGTTTTTTACATTAAAATTTCTATCCAACATTTTTGAATACCCGAGATAGTTCTTTTTTATTTTTGGATATTAAACATGCTAGCCATTTTTCAGGTATGCCCCCATAAATTTATACAGGTCATATGAAAGACTCAGATTTTTTATCATCTGAGTATTCAAAATCCTGTCGAATTAATAAAACTGTTTCCTATTTTCAAATTGTATTAAAGGTAATTTAATACACTCTATCTAATGAGCACATACATATCTGATACGGTCTCAAATATATATTTTCGAGTGGATGTTCACAGGGACGGATCCAGAAATTAAAGTTGAGGGTGGGCTTGAACTTAATATAAGACAAGTTTCACTTAGATTCAAAATTTATATTTTAAAACCATTTTTAATATATTTTAAATGTACTTTAAAAATTAAATTCTATTAAATAAAAGAAATGATAAAATAAATCTATCACTTTTATGAGTTATTTGCACCAAACCCCCTTTGAAATATCGAAAATCTACATTTATTCACTGTGAAAGTTAAATAGGTATTCTAGATATTAACTTTTTATAATCGTTGCACGAACACCTCCAGCATCATTTGGAAATCTAGTGAGTTGAAGTATTTTTATGATATCTCGTAGAAAAATAATCAAAATGACCAGCGGGAAAAAAGTTAAAAAGAAAACTCAATTTGCTATAAGTAATATTTTTTTACCATCTAGACTGGTTAGAATATTTTCCATGCTAATCAGACGCCACTATTTACTGTATTCATGTCATTTACCTGGATTTTGCAGCTTCTGGTTAGTATATATAACGTCCACACTAGTCTAGTCGGTCATAAATATTACTTGTATAAAATTGAGTTTTCTTTATAATTGTTTTACACGCTGATCGTTTTAATAACTTGTCTATGATATATTATCGAAATACATCAGCACCTCATATTTCTCGATGGTGCAGGGAGTGTTCATGCAACGTTTACAAAAAAATTAAAGTCTATAATGCCTATTTAATTTTCAAATTGGAAAAGTATGGATTTTTGATATTTCACAGTGGGGTTTGGTGTAAATAACTCATACTTTTATTGTTCTTCTATCAACTTGTTAGAAATTCATATTACATTTATCATTTATGAAATCTATATAAACTAATATATGCTTAAGACACTTTACACATTAACAAAAAGATTAATAATTTATTTTAATGATCACTTTATATTAAAAAATAAAATTTGAATAAAGAATATTTAGAGAGACACGAGATTACACAATTTGAACAAAGTTTTGTACAAAAGCTGCGGAGATACAAATGTCTGACGTGAGAGAAATAAAAATAAATGACCGATAACTTTAGCTTTTCTGTACCTGGTACAAAGAATTTGATATTATGAACACCTTCACTCTCGTGATATCTTTTAAAAAAATTAGACTGTACTTAAATATCTCTATAAATCTTTGTAAAAAAAAATTGGACTGAGCTAGAGCATAAGACGGGCCAAGCATAGGTCCGTCCTTGGATGTTCATTTAAATTAATTAAGTTACATTTTAATATTTTTGTAATGATTTTTAAATGATATGAATTAATAAACAGATAAGAATAGATCACCCACTGTCACTACAAGATCCAGGTTGAAGTTTTGTTAATTAGATTACTACATTTATTGATTGATAGGGAATCAATGGGGTTAGAGTTCAACCCAATGGGTGGTGGGGAGGAGAGGTGGTGCGTGGTGACCGGCGGCAGAGGCTTTGCGGCGAGGCATCTGGTGGTGATGCTCATCAAATATGACATGTTTTCGGTGCGTATTGCTGATTTGGGGCCCACCATCAAGCTGGATTCTGACGAGGAGAGTGGTGTTCTTGGAGAAGCTTTGAAGTCTGGCCGCGCCGTGTACGTGTCCGCAGATCTCCGTGACAAATCGCAAGTGCTCAAAGGTGCTCTTTCCAACATTATATTTTTGAAATTGACGGTTAATTTGTATGAAAAAAGTGAAGTTACCTATTCTTGCATTCGATGGATGTATACTGTAGAAGCAAGTTGTTAAGGGGCTCATTATTTGTAGTTTCTTATACCAAACGGGCTCATTATTTGGTTTGATTATTTGAAAACACCGATATGGAATGAGCTTTAGTTAAGCTCTGTTTTACTGTAAGTGATGTCGAATTCTAACTCCGAGCTTCGTGTTTTTGGAAAAATGCTTACCTGTTTAGGGTATCGGTTTGCAAAGGAATATAATTTTTTCACATCTTTTGCTTGTGAGTCTACTATGTTCGTTAGCATTTTGAAGATCGTTACACAAAATTGGTGTGGCTTATCTGACAGTGTTGTGGTTATGAATCAAAATGTTTTTAGAGAGAGTCTGGGATTGTTCATTAGACAGTTAAAAATAAGAACGAGAAATAACTTAGTAAGAGCGTGTAATTATGCAGTCCAATCTGATTTCTGCTGCATCTATTTATTGCAAATTCGAGCATCTAACCTCTGAAATGTGTCATTAGCAAACTCAAAACTTTTATAACTAACGGTGAGCTTTATGTCTTTTTTAAATTTTCTTGGTAGCAATAATGGATTTTTGGCTCGAAAGCATTATAAATTTTATACTTGGAAGTGAATCCTAATAATATTTTTAAATTTGAAGTGCAAAAAAGTGTAATTTTAAAGGTTTTGTTGGTGCCTTTTACTTCTTTCATCTCAAGATTTTTTAGGGATATCAATTGATTGAAAAAGATAATTCTGAAATGTCTTTGTTTATGATAAACATTATTTTGTGTTTATTGATGAATAATTTAATGTACGAAATGATGTGTGTTTGGAGAAAAATTTGAAAAGAAAGAAGTTAAAAAACGTGCCTAAAGACAAAAAATAATGGGATATTTTTCAGAAAAAGAAGAGAGCTGAATTTTCAATCCTGCACCGATGTATTGAAATGCTGATATCTGGGTTACTTAAAAATTTAAACTTCACGTTTCAGAATATACTTTTACTTGTCTTGTTTTTGTTTATTGAACTTCAGTACAGATTTTCGTAAGTGTTTGACCTTTTCTTATTTTTATTGCCATTGCAGCTTGCCAAGGATCTGAGGTTGTCTTTCACATGGCTGCTCCCGATTCCTCTATCAATAACCATAAACTCCATCACTCTGTCAACGTACAAGGTTAGTTTTTATGTTTCCTTGATCTTAGAAAGATGCATGTACTTCTTTCTGAAATACATCATCCTTATTCTTTCTCACCAACCAATTTACCCCTGCTTTATGCTAATAGATCGATGATATGTAGGAACCAATAACATTATTGATGCATGTATCGAGCTGAAAGTAAAACGGCTTGTTTATACAAGCTCACCAAGTGTTGTCTTTGATGGAGTCAACGGAATTATAAATGGAAATGAATCAATACCCTATCCTGCTAAGGTATTGAATGGAGAATATTGATATTTTTGTTGGTTCAATGCTGCATAGTGATTATCTGATGCAGTAAGAAGTAAGAACATTGTTACTATTTTTTTTTTTAGTTTTTCATTCTGTACTGGTTATCACTTGTCATTTCAATGCTATGAACCTTGATGTTTAATATCTTGACCTATTAGTGTGAATGCTCAATCCTGAAACCCCACCCATGCTTTTCATAAAGCTTTTCTTTCAGCTATTCTTTTTAATCTAAATCACTAGAATTCATATGGTCAATTTTTAGCACAATGACTCGTACTCCAGCACCAAAGCTGAAGGAGAGGCCCTAGTTATCAAGTCAAATGGATCGAATGGACTTCTAACATGCTGCATCAGACCTAGCAGCATTTTTGGCCCTGGTGATAAATTGCTTGTTCCATCTTTAGTTGATGCTGCAAGGGCTGGGAAATCGAAGGTAATTAGTCGAAATATCTAGTGTTATCCATCTGGGAACCATTAATTTGTCAAGTTGTTATTTAAGAAAGAGTAACATTAACCTTTTATTTCAACACGTGTTGTGTGTTTGATTGGCATACGTAATTTTCAAATTGATCCATGAAGCTATCCTTCCTCCTTTTTTATTTGTTTTAATGTTGATATGAATTACATGCTGCCTTGTATACTGAATGATTCAAGCATTTTTATCTGATGTTCTGTTATGGAATGGCCAGTTTATCATTGGAGATGGGAACAATATGTATGATTTTACTTATGTTGAGAATGTGGCACATGCTCATATATGTGCTGAACGAGCTTTGGCATCTGAACAGCCAGTATCAGGAAAAGCTGCTGGACAGGTACATTTTTTGTAGAAAGGTCTGCTTGATTGTTTTATCATACAAATTTGTTCTATTTTGATAGAGTGATTTTTCCCTTTAACACGAAGTAGACGTATTAAGCCTCATTTGTCGACGAGGATGCATTGAGATGTTTCAATGGAAATCATTCTTGCAGGCATATTTCATTACCAATATGGAACCGATTAAATTTTGGGAGTTTATGTCTCTTCTTCTTGAAGGTCTTGGTTATGAGAGGTATTCTTTTGTTCTAAAGCTTGTGCATCCGTTTTTTTTAGGACAATTCCCCAGCTCCCACCATTCATTGGTGCCCAGCAATGAGTTCAGAATACAAATTTTTTTATGGCCGGTATATTTGTTCATGTGACCAGAAGAAAAGTTGAAATGGCTGTTTTGGCTTGATATCAGACCTTAGGGTGGAGATCTAAAGTTTTATTTGTTTATGTCGACATGATTGGAAGTTTTTTTATGTTGTTGTCCTGTGTTACCTCTTTTCTTGACTTGTGAATGATGTATTTAATGATCTCTTGTACCGTTCATATATGACTGCTTAGACAAATGCTATGATAGTATGAAATCTAATAGCTTCCCCTTCTGCATGGTTAAGAGCTCTTTTTTTTTTTGGAACAAGGCTAAGAGCTATTTTAAGACTCCTACTTTGTTTTTTATGCTATATTTCTGTTAGGGATTGTTTTTTGTTTCATATATATAATTAACGATTTAAGTTATCTCTATTTCTGATCTTTTGCAGTATGCAGGCCAAAAATTAAGATTCCAGCTGCTGTTATGATGCCAATTGCAAACTTGGTAGAGTTGATTTATAAACTTCTAGCCCCCTATGGAATGAAGGTACCCCAGTTGACACCTTCAAGAATTAGACTTCTGTCTCGGAGCAGAACTTTTGATTGTTCAATGGCAAATGATCGTATTGGCTACACTCCCATTGTCACACTCCAGGTAAAAGCATTCCTATAAAGAGTAAACTCTCTCTCGTTCTCATCATTGGGAAATACAATTGTTTAAGTTGGTTGCAAGCTGGAGCTCTACCATCTCATGATTTTGTTTTCTATCTGTTACAACTAGGTTCTATTGAGTTTATAGGGCTTGATGATGCTGTGTGCATATGCATGCAGAAATATACCAATGTCATTAATCCCGTGGAACAATAATAACTTTTCTAGTCCTATTTAGTCACTTCATTCAAATGCTCAATGTTGATAAGTATCAACATTTTCAAGGCATTCATAAGATTAACTAGGCAAACACACTAGTTCATGAACAAATGAATATGTTTAAGAATTAAAGTGAGACTGAACTCCTTTTTTTGTTACAAAATTTTTTTACCTCTTTATCAACTGAATAATTCTGATTTTACCGGTGTGGTACTCGTGGTGTGTGGTCTCATCTATGTAGCAATATTTTACGCACATATTTGCATTTTGATTTGTTGGATGCTGTTATATACTTGAGGGCTGATGCTCAAACTATAAGGATTGGGCCATCTAAAGCTGAATTGCTGCTCGGCTGTGGAAAAGGTACTGATGTTTTGCTTTCTGTGGGGAGATTTTTTTTTATGCTTTATTTTTGATTTAGATTTGCATGCAAATGAGATTCAACTTATATGATGAAAAACTTATCTATCAATCTCATTACTGAAACACAGGTTGTGTGTACACTGATATGCATCTTCGAACTAGGATATCTGGAATCATGTTTTAGGTTGAATATGTTTTAAAAATGGAATAGTTAATTAGTTAATGCAAAGCCGTAGTAATTTTGGGGGATAGTGGCAAAAATCGTCACTGGGTAAGTGCTCTGAAACATTGGCAGGGATGCAGCTCATAAAAAATACAAAAACAAAATGTATTGGTCTTTTCACAGAATATCACTTTTTTTATTATTGATTTATTGGCTGCTTCTTTATTGCTAGTAATTGTCGGGGAATTACACCCCCGAAACGATGCCGACCACGATGATAATAGTACCCAAAAACTTGCGGAATAAAATAACCAACAAGAACACAAAGATTTACGTGGTTCACCCAATATAGGCTACGTCCACGGAGCACTGCAACTTTTATAACCGGAAGAAATATTACAACAAGTGTATACACCAATACACTCAATATTTCTCACACTCCCAACCCGAGTACACCGAGAAAATAATTTCTCTAACTCACACAAGAGAATTCTCGCACTCAAGAAAAAAATACACTCTTTTTTTCTATGCACTCTCTATTTATCAAAGCTAAAAAGCTTTTGATTTTGGGATACAATAACTGAAGGAATTGAGCTCTATTTATAACTAATTCCCTCGTCCAATTTTTAAAATCAATCGATGTGGGAAAAGATTTTATTATTATTTTATTTAATGTGGGTCCCACCACATTAAATAAAATCTTACCTAACAATTCTCCCACTTGAAGACTTGATTTCAATCATGTCTTCACACCATCAGTGCAGCAGCTCATACCTCCTTTGTTAGTCTAGGAGACCAACTGAAGTCAAACACAACTTCAGTTTTTCAATGATAGCAGCCTTCGTGAGCATATCAGCTGGATTCTTGCTTCCAGGAATCTTCTCAAGCTTCAAGACTTCATTCACCTGATCTCTAAGGATCCCCATTCCAAGGATTTGCTTTGCAGCACCCAAATCCTTCAAAGCAAATTCCTTTGATAACTCTTTCTCGAGTTTATCAATCTGCTCCAGACAAGCTCCTGCTATCAACATATCATCTACATATATCAGTAGTATGATATAATAACCATCAAGCTTCACATAACAACAGTGATCAGCCTGATACCTCAGAAAACCATCATTATTCATTACACCATCAAACTTCTTGTACCACTGTCTTGCTTGTTTGAGACCATACAAGCTCTTCTGAAGTTTGCACACCATTTTCTCTTTCCCTCGTACTTCAAATCCCTGTGATTGATTCATTTCTTCATCTAGGTCACTGTGAAGAAACGCAGTCTTTACATCCAACTGCTCCAGATGTAAATCTTCTTTTACCATCAATCCAAGTACAGTCCTGATAGTAGTTAACTTTACCACCAGAGAGAAAATATCAGTGTAACCAATGACTTCCTTTTCACCTTTTACACCAAGTATTTCTTTGTACCGCTTGCTACCGTCATGTTCTAACCGGTACTCCCACTTGCTATGTAAAACCTTTTTACTTTCAGGAAGTTCTGACAACTCCCACTTGTGATTGGATGACAGTGAATCCATCACATCTTTCATGGCTAACTCCCACTGTTTAAAAGTCTCATAAACATCCGATTTATTTTCACAAAATAAACCCAAAATTTCCTGCTCGAATCGTCAACAGTAGTGCCATAATATCTTGAGTGATCTCCAAGGGATGTCACAGGAGATGGTCCACATATATCAGTATGTGCCAGCTCCAAATCCGCTGATTTCGGTTCTCTAACCTCTTTTGAAAAGCTCACCTTTTTCTGCTTTCCAAAAAATACAGCTTCACACAGCTTGTGTTCAACGATCTTTAATTCCGGTAGCTTTCCGTTTGAAACAAGCATCTTCATTCCCTTCTCACTCGTATCCCCAAGCCTACTATGCCATAGACTTGAATTAGCTCCAGCATCCACAGCCGCTAATTTATTTCTCAAACTGGAAGTCATATAAAGTGTTCCAGTTTTCTTTCCTCGAGCAACAATCATGGCTCCCTTTTTCACTTTCCAGGAACCATCACCAAAGGTCACCTTATGACCTTCGTCGTCAAGCTGTCCCACTGAAATCAGATTGTGTGTCAACTCTGGTACATGCCTTACTTTGTTGATTTTCCAGACAGATCCATTTGTCATCTTCATCCGGATATCACCCATACCAACAATTTCCAAAGGTTTTCCATCAGCCAGGAAAACTTTTCCGTAATCTCCCGCAATGTAATTATCGAATACATCACGATTACCAGTGGTATGAAACGAAGCTCCCGAGTCCATAACCCAAGAATCAACCGAGCTTTCCATGGATAGTAATAGAGCATCATGTACCTCCTCAGTAACAACATTAGCGTCGTTCTTTGTTGATCTGCAATTCTTTTTCAAGTGACCAGTCTCACCACAGCTCCAGCACTTCACATTCTTTTCAAAATTGCTTTTGTCTTTTCCGTTTCTCGACTTGGATCTACCATGCCATTGGTTAAAACTCTTTTCGTCACTCCTGCCCCTTCCTCTATTCTCGAGATTTAGAGCAGAACTTGATGATGTTCCTTCACCAGAATCCATCCTGCGAACTTCTTCGTGGACATCAAATTTGATCTCTGACATCATTGAATTGTAGCTTTCTTTTTCCAACAGAGTTACTAACCGCTGCCCGCATTGGTTCCCAATTGTCTGGTAAAGACGCCAAAAGAATAAGTGCCCGAATCTCATCATCAAATTTAATTTCAACCGATGTCAGCTGTGAAACAATCGTGTTGAATTCATTGATGTGTTTAGCCACCGATGCATCTTCTCTCATCTTCAAGTTAAATAACTTTTTCATGAGATATACCTTATTATTTGCTGATGGCTTTTCGTACATGTCCGACAAAATGGACATCATCTCCTCCGTTGTTTTTGCCTCCGCCACGTTATGTGCCACGTTCTTCGTTAGGGTCAATCGTATTACACCTAACACTTGTCGATCAAGAAGCTTCCAGTCATCATCCTCCATCTTTTCCGGCTTCTTTCCAGATAGAGGTTGATGCAACTTCTTGCTATACAAATAATCAATAATTTGTAGTCGCCAGAACGTAAAATCTCTACCGTCGAACTTGTTGATACTCGGTCCCGATACATCATCTCCGGCCATCACTTCTCTAGCCTTAGCAAAAAGTCTAAAAAATCTTTTCTGATGTGGAAGATCAGACAAAGCTGCAACCACAGAGCATACTCAGAATTCTTAAGAATTTTCACAACAAGGCTCTGATACCAGTTGTTGGGGAATTACACCCCCGAAACGATGCCGACCACGATGATAATAGTACCCAAAAACTTGCGGAATAAAATAACCAACAAGAACACAAAGATTTACGTGGTGCACCCAATATAGGCTACGTCCACGGAGCACTGCAACTTTTATAACCGGAAGAAATATTACAACAAGTGTATACACCAATACACTCAATATTTCTCACACTCCCAACCCGAGTACACCGAGAAAATAATTTCTCTAACTCACACAAGAGAATTCTCGTACTCAAGAAAAAAATACACTCTTTTTTTCTATGCACTCTCTATTTATCAAAGCTAAAAAGCTTTTGTTTTTGGGATACAATAACTGAAGGAATTGAGCTTTATTTATAACTAATTCGTTCTCGCAGTTTTTAAAACAATCCGATGTGGGATACGTTATTATTATTATTTAATTTAATGTGGGTCCCACCCCATTAAATAATAACTCACCTAACAGTAATCACACCCTTTTTGCAGCTTGATTTCAATCTTTGTTCCTCGTGGAACTCAAAAGCTGCGATGCAAATAACAGTCTAGCTATATTATTTGACTTGTAGTTTGTAATCCATTTCACTATCTCTAATCGATAATGATGATGCAGTGGCTGATGTATTACTGTGGAGGAACAGAAAGGAAACATTTACTGTATTGTTGATCTTGGCTGCTTTTGACTTCAATTTCGTAGCAAGTGGCTACACCGCCATTACTGCAGTTTCCAAGCTTCTGTTAGCAGCATCAGTTTTCCTTTTCATCCACAGCAAGCTACCCAAGAAAATGTACTTGTGCTTACCTTCTCTTTTTCCACATATATATATAAAACAAACACTTGTGCATACCTTTGCTGGCGGCATTACCCTTCGTTCGTTTCCTTTATTCTTAAATGCGAATGTGCTGCTTTGAAATAATGTAACTCATTTGAAATTTTATAATGTAAGTGGCATAAAAGTGGTATTGAAATGCTCAATTCAACTTTGTAATGTTGTAGATTGGTATATGAAATAGAGAAAATTCCGGACTCGAAATTTCATGTTTCAGCAGCTGCATCTCGTCAAATGTCCTTGTCTGTGGCATCAAAGTGGAACTCTGCTATGAGTGATCTAAAATCACTTTGTAAAGGAAATGACTCTATTCTTTTCTTCAAGGTAAAGGAAATGACTCTATGCTTTTCTACAGCTAAAAAAAGGTACTTGTGAAAACTTTTCATTCAACTGCCAACAACCTTTTCCTAAATTATTAAGACTTCACTTTATTTTAATGTAATTTTGGGCTCACAGGTTGACAAAAGTTCCCATTTATTCTCTTTTTGTTCACTAATCCCCATTAAGGAGAAATTACTCAATATATTTGTATTTCACAGACATTGCTTCTTTCTTGCCTCTTAAAAGTTATGTTCATTTTTAATTTGCTCTTGAAGCAGGTAGTTCTCTCTTTATTGCTTGTCAGCATGGTTGGAGCATTTTCACTGCATAATATTTTTGTGATAGGTATGTAAGAATCTTGTATGTTCTATGTATTTTGGGCATGTATTATCTGAGTGTGTCTGTGAAGTTGACATTGAGATATTTTATTTCAACGGCAGCATATGTGCGCTAAATTATCATATGCATGCTTGCTACATGTGTAGGAGTGACATACACTTCAAAGTTCTAATACTCATGGCCTTTATGATTTCAATATATATATTTGAACGTGGCAGGACTTCCCATCATCTTCATTGCTTTTGTTGTGTATGAGAAAAAGGAGGAAGAAATCGATAATTTTGTTGTCAAAGCTCTCTCATTCGGGTGCAAATTTAAGCCAGACTTAACCAGAAAAGTTTCCAACTCAGAGAAACAGCAATAATTGGTGAAAGAGCCAAGTATCTCTCTACCCTTTTTACCTGCTGCAACTATTTTATTTATTTTCTTTTAAATTTGTCTTCCATTGGTTATGTTCTACTCCCACTTCGACTTAACTGAGAAAAAGAAAGATGAGCTCCAAAATATTTGCGGATACATTTTCGACATGATATCTTAGAAAAAGAAAGAGGAGGTCCTAAATATTTGCCCATACATTTTCTACATCAAACTTTTGACATGAAGGAGCACCGTGTGCATACTATCCTCTGCAGTCCGACGCTAGTGTCATGGACCTTGAGTTTGGTTTCTCTTGTTTCTTTTTCATCGTTCTTCCTTTTTCTTCCCAATATTGTGTGATTTTTACAATTAACCGAAGTGTTATTTTGGATTTGCAGCATTGAGATGTTGACTGAAAGTAGCGTTTTTAATGTTGTCACAGTGCCCTTTTTATTCATTCCTCTCACCCATCGAAATCTTTTTTTGCCCCCTCAAGATCTGTTGTAAATCAGTGGCTCTGGTATTTTTATTAATTTAAAAAAGATTTCGTTTTTTATTTTATTTTATATATTTCACATCATTATATGCATATTTAGGCTGTACTTTACGCATGTCACCACCAAATCATTTTCATATAATAGGAATTTGTTTGTCAGCTAATCAAAATTCCTTTTAGTGCGTTTAATATCAAAGTGCGCGTGAAAGAATTTGAAATCTGATCGTTTTTAAGAAAACTCATGAATTTGAAATGACGTGAGTCGGTGGTTTGTCGTTTCAAAACCTTCCATAATGCAAAAGGAAATACATTTAAAAAAAATAAGGAACTTGAAATATTTATTTCAATACTTTTGCCAAAATATATTGTAACAAATTAAAAAAATCCATTTGATGGTGATAAAAATAGTGATATATCTCTGGAGATCGGGATTGACAAGGGAGGTCAGCTCCAACCTAAGAATGGCCTTGAATCACAAGTAAGAACATGATAAAGGGCCAGAGGTTTTTTTCAGTTAATCACATCCGACGCTCAAGTTGCCATGGTATGGTAGCCCCTAAGAGAAGAGTTCGGCTGATGTGAATGAGCTCTCTCCTTGGATCGATCTGGGAGCTCAGCTTGGGAGTTCGGCCATTGATAAGAAAATGTCTATGGCACAACCTATCGTTATGTCGATTGGCAGGTTGGTCACCAGGTCGGCTCGATGATCCCAAACAAGCCTTAAAATAGATATCTGGGAGGTCAACCAAACATTCTCGGGATGATCTCACATATGACCTCTCGGTCTAGACCTGATTGTCGATGGACCCTTCTGGGTTCTTGGATCTAGGCAATCAGGTGTGGGTCGAGCTCTCTGGGTTGATCTCATTTTGTGGGGTATCACAAGTCCCCCCTCGAGTCAAGCTGACGTCGTAGACCTGAAGCTTGTATGGGAGCTCGGCTCATGACATGAGCTTGACATGAAATGTGAGTTTGACATGAGCCGGTTGGGTAAAAACACTTTCAAGCATAGCATAACAAAGGCAAGGTGCACTCAACTTGCATTGAGAGCTCGACTTTCTATGAACGATCAGCCCAACCAACAAGAATAAAGTTAGTACTAGCTTAGAAAGTTCCACCAAATAATAAAATGGTCTCATAAAAATCAAGTAAAGTTAGGTTGCAATAGCTTAGAGAGCTTGGCCAAAATTCAAAAGGTTGTGAGCTCGACCAAATGACCGTAACTAATCTTGCAAAGATTAATTTTCAAGAGGTCGTCCAGAGCTCGGCCAAAATTTAATAACTAATCTTCAAAAGATATGGTTTCAAAAGGTCGTTCGAAGCTCGTGGAGCTCGGCCAAATCAAGGAGGTCGACCCAAGCTTGGCCAAAATGTAATAATTAATCTACAAAAGGCTAGGTTTTTAGTTGGTCGGCCGGAGCTCGTGGAGTTCGGCCAGAGCTCGCGGAGCTCGGCCTTAATGTAATAACTAATATTCAAAATATAAGTTTTCAAGAGGTCAACTGGAGTTTGTGGATCTTTGCCAAATCAAGGAGGTCGACCGGATCTTATGGAGCTAGGCAAAATGTAAAAACTAATATTTAAAAGACTAGGTTTCAAGAGATCAAGATGAACTTTAGAGCTCGGGCAAATCAAGGAGGTCGACAAAGCTCGCGGAGCTTGGCCAAAAGTAATAACTAATCTTCAAAAAAATAGGTTTCAAGAGGTCTCTTGGAGCTCGTGGAGCTGGGTCAAACCAAGGATGTTGGCCAAAGCTTGGGTAGATCGGCCAAACAAAAGCAATCAACTTTGTAAAGGTTTAGAGAGAGATCGATCGAGCTCACCCATTACAAACTATCAACCTTGTAAAGTTCAATGTAAGAGAGGTCGGCCAAACACAAACAATCTACCTTGTAAAAGTCAATGTAAGTGAGGTCGACTGGGCTCGGGGAGCTCGACCAAATATGTGAACAATTAACCCTGTAAAGATTGATTAAAAAGAGGCCAGTTAGGCTCTAGATTTCCTCCAAATAGTTAAACTATCAACCATGTAAAGGTCAATAAAAAGGACGTTGGCCGAGCTTGCAGAGATCAGTCAAACGTATAAAAAAATTAACCTTGTTGATTAAGAAGAGGTCATTTGGGCTTAGGAAGCTCGGCCAAACAATTAAATTATTAACCTTGTAAAAGTTAATGTAAGTAAGGTCGGCTGGATTGGGGAGCTCTGCCAAACTTGTAACAATTAACCTTGTAAAAGTTGATTAAAAAGAGGTTGGTAGGGCTCAAGGAGATCGGCCAAACAGTTAAACTATTAATTTTGTAAAAGATAAATGTAAGCGAGTTCGATCTGGCTCAGGGAGCTCGGACAAACATGTAAATAATTAACCTTGTACATGTCAATGTAAGTGAGTTCAGGAGGGCGGGCTCAGAAAGCTTGGACAAACGTGTAATCAAGTAACCTCGTAAAGGTTGATTAAAAAGAGATCGGTCATGCTTAGGTATCTCAGACAAATGGTTAAACTATTAACCTTGTAAATGTCAATGTAAGCTAAGTCGACCGGGGTCGGGGAGCTCGACCAAAAATTTAAACTATTAACCTTGTAAAGTTAGTGTAAGGTCGGCCGGGCTCGGGGAGCTCGGACAAATATGTAAACAATTAACCTTGTAAAGGTTGATTAAAAAGAGGTCAGCCTGGCTAGGGGAGCTCGGCCAAAAAGTTAAACTATTAACCTGGTAAAGGTAAATGTGAGTGAGGTCAACCGGAATTGAGGAGCTCAGCCAAACAATTAAACTATTATTAACCTTGTAAAGGTCAATGCAAGCGAGATCGGCCGGACTCGAAGAGCTTATACAAATATGTAAATAATTAACCTATTAAATGTTTATTAAAAAGAGGTCAGCCGGTCTCGGGGAGCTCAGAAAATAGTTAGCTATTAACCTTTTAAAGGTCAATGTAAGAGAGGTCGGCCAGGCTTGAGGACATCAGCCAAAAAATGTAAAAAATTAACTTTTTAATATTAAGTGAAAAGAAGTCGGTTCGGATCAGGAGCTCGTCCAAACAATTAAACTATTAACCTTTTAAAGTTCAAAGTAAGTGGTCGAGCTCAAGGAACTCAGTCAAACATGTAAACGATTAACCTTGTAAAGGTTGATTAAAAAGAGGTAGGTCAGGCTCGGGGAGCTCGGCCAATATTTAAACGATTAATCTTGTAAATGTCAATGTAAGTGAGATTGGCCGGGCTCGGGAATTTGTCCAAACCTGAAAACAAATAATTTTGTAAAGGTGGATTAAAAAGAGGTCGGCCTGGCTCGGTGAACTTGACCAAACATTTAAAATATTAACCTTGTACATGTAAATATAAGTGTATGGGCGTCCAGGATCGGGGAGCTCGACCAAACATGTAAATGATTAACCTTGTAAATGTTGATTAAAAAGAGGTCGATCGGGCTTGGCCAAACAGTTAAACTATTAACCTTGTAAAGATTGATTAAAAAGAGGTCGACCTCGGCCAAATAGTTAAATTATTTACCTTGTAAAGGTGAATGTAAGTCAGGTTGGTCGGATGTGTGGGCTCTCCGTGAGGTTAGTTTGAATCCAAATATTGAAGCCAAGGTGATGGAAGTCCACTGATACAACTAAGATTGTATGAGACTGACTAGAAATACGAGATCACCCTGAAGTCGATGTATTTGATCAGTGGTTACCTGATATATAGCGTATGATCTCTAGCATAAGAAATGGCCGTAGATGACACTCGTTGAAGACTTGTTCTATTGTTGGCCCTCGCTGAAGAGCTGGGAGATGACCTCTCACCAAAGAGGTAGAGCATGATTCGAAACATATAGAGTTGGTGGGGGTCATGACCTAAAGCTGAAGAATTGGTGGAGGGTGACCTATAGCTAAAGAGCGGAGCAAGATCTATCGCTATGAGGATGATCTCTTACTGTGGGCTCTGGATGAACAGTTGAGGATGACCTTCTCTATCTGAAGAGCTCCTGCTAATAAGCTAAATGTGATCTCTTATAGAAGAGTTGACGATTATCTCTGCATGACCAGCTGAGGATGACCTCCAACTAAAATGATGAGGATGATCTTCCATGGAAGAGATGTGGATGACCTCCAGACGCTACCCACAATATTCTGTTTCTACCGGCCATCTCTACATCTTTGCTCAAATATTTCCACAGACAGTGCTAATTGATGTTGACAAAAATAGTGATACCTTTCTGGAGGTCGGGATTGACGAGGGAGGTCAACTCCGACCTAAGAATAACTTGGAATCACAAGTAAGAACGTAAGAAGGGGTTAGAAGATTTTTCGACGTATCAGATACACAAATTTGAGAATAGAGAAAATATAGAGAATTTTATAAGTAAAAAATATGAGTGAATGAATAAATAAATGAACCAAACCTCATATTTATAGGAGAAGAGTTACCATGTGAGTAGATTTTTTTTTCTAATTAGAATTCTTTCTTTTTAGGACTTTAGATCTTTAGAATATTAGATAAGATTGAAACATATTTTTGTAATACTTCTTTCTTATATAGGAGGCTTGACGCCATGTATGGGCCCCCCTAACAGAAGAGTTCGGTCGATGGCAGATCGGTAACAAGTTAGCCCGATGAACCCAAGCGAGCCTTAAAATAGATATTTGGAGGTCGAACAAACATCATCGGGATGAGTTCACGGATAACCTTCCGGTCATGGCCTGATTGTTGATGGACCTTCTAGGTTCTTGGATTTAGGCAATCGAGAGTGGGTTGTGTTGGATCTCGGTTTTTCTCGTGCCCAAACCCACCGGAAGTTTTAAAATTTTTATTTTATTTTGACAATCAAAATATTTGTTTGAGCACTCGTATGGTTTTAATGAACAAACATACATAGGATGTTTAAAATTTTTACCTTTAGTGAACAATTATCACTTGGCTCCAACTACGCCGGTAGAAGCGAACGTAGCTCTTGTTGTAAATCTCACGTACGTTCTTCAAATCTTCTTTCTTCAATCTTCTAATCCGGTCCACGATTGGATCAATCGTTCCTCTTCCAACTTGCACTAGAAAGTATAGAAAGATTTTTCGTTGGAGATTAAAAACGAGAGGCGGCTCAAACCAAACTTTCTTTGATGGAGGACGAAAATTTTGAGAGAAGGAGATGAGAATTTTCGAAAATATGGTGTCTTGAAAAGAATGGAGGCTAGGGTTATGACTCTTTACTATATTTTATAGTCAATTAATGACCTAATTTCCATAATTAACATTAATGAGCTTGATTAATTAATTAGACTAGTAATTAATCAGACTAGTCCAACTAGTTTAATTAATTAATCAAAGTCCATTAAGAACATTAATTATTTAGTATGTTGGACTTGTACTCCTACAAGCCCATTAAACATACTTCCCACTATATTTAATTTTATATTTAATAAACTCAAACTTTGAGTTTAATAATTTAAATTTCCAAAGTTATAAATTCAACTCCTTGAATTTATTCTCTCCAAATTTTATAAATTCATAAATTCAACTTCTTCAATTTACTATCTCATAAATTCAACTCTTTGAATTTATTTTCTCAAAATTTAATTATCATAAATTCAACTCTTTGAATTTACTATATTATAATTTTATATAAATTCAACTCCTTGAATTTATTATCTTTTTATATAAATTCAACTCCTTGAATTTATTATCTCAACGGGGACAAAATAATCCAGTACTTGTGTGACCCTCAATGGTTCAGGGATACAGCTAGTCGTGGGTTCACAACTCTTTGTGATTCAGGACATAATCTTTTATTCGGGCTTACTCTAATTTGCCTCATTCTATGTATCAACAATTGATCATGATAATGTCAGAAATCATATTTCTGATTAAACCCATCAAATCATGGTAAGAGCGTCTAGTAGCATCGACCCATGATTCTCTAGGTATCACTTATAGTGTCTGCAAGAATCAGTCGGTTATGATTAACTTACAATACGGTCCCTTCATCTCATATATCCCGATTGAATCTGCAACCATTGGTTCATCGAGGGTTGCATAAAAATTCGACAACTATGTGACAAATATTTGAGAATAACTAGTGGCATCGCATGTACAATTGGAGAACTCCTTCTCTAACGTAGATCTCATACTCTGGCCAGAGATTCCATGCACTATTATTTCATCAGATCACATAGGATATCCACACCCGTAGGTGAGCGGGGAATTCCCGACAACAATGAACTGGCTCCTACATGTGTCGCAACTGTACCCAATCTCGCCACCTGATGACTCTCTTGGAGTCGGTAAACGAGTCAAAGCACAGCCCTAGCATATAGAGCCTCAGTGTTGTCCCAGGTCGTAAGGACTAATGGTGTACAATCATAACCACGGACTTATCATCTCGATGAATGATAACCACTTGGAATGTCCAAGGAGGGTAGTTCGATATAATCATCATATGACTACCCATCTGCATGTTTGGACATCTCTATACCCTTATCAAGAAACGCGGTACACAACATCACAGATGCTAGTCTCGAGCTCAAGCGGCCTATATCCATGTTTTAGGCGGCTGAATCGACTAGGAACGAATTTAGATTATATAGTGTTTACAAATGAGTTTCAACATCGAATTACGATTCATTTGTATTAAAGTATAATCAATATCTTTATCTATGTTGATCACATGAGTATGCAGATAAAGAAAATAACAAACCATGAAATAATGAATTATATTAAAATAAATATTGTTTATTACAACTGAGTCAATAAATTCTCTAGCCAATTAATGACTTACAGGACATCTACTCTAACAGGTTGAGCTCTCTGCGTCTATCTCATTTCATGGGATATCACTACTCATTTCAAATACGTCAATAAACGCACATTCTCACGGTTATAGTAGGCCGACTAAATAATTTTGGGTGTAAGCTAACCATTCCCCACCATTAGTGACACTTGCATCGGTTCAATGCCAGAACCTATTCCTTCAGAGTTGAATCCTAGATTTTGAATAGTGGGATTAATCAAAGTTTCTTTTATGTTTGCTATAAAATATTAAGATGCGCAATTAAGTACAATGAATAATGAGAGTGACAAATGGTTTGTCTAGTCGTCGGTCTCACGTCGCAATTTATAACTTAACAATTATCTAAGTGATGTCGTGACCAAACATTAAATAGCCAATTAATTTAATATGATGCAAACCATTGACAATATTACACTGAAAAATAGTCGTTTTCTATTCCAAATAATGAACATGTAGATCTGAAATATCAACTACTCATTTTAAAAGTTTAAATATTACTATTTCATGTATTATTGAGAGTGATATATCGTATCAAATCATACCGAAAAATGCATAACATATATCATATAAAAAATTATACCGAAATTTTTTGTACGTATAACTAACATATCGATTATATCAAAATGTTGTGGTTTATCCGAGATTTTGGCACAGTATCGGTATATACCGTTATATATCGAAAAATACTTTATATTTTTTTAAAATTTTTTTAATTTTATTATTTAAAAATAATATATATATTTTTAATTTATATATAATTTCTGTATTCCGGTATATACCGAAAATTTTTAAATTTCATATGGTTACCGTACCGAAAATTTCAGTAAATTCGGTATTTTTTGTGCGGTAACCTCGATATACCGAAAATTTATTATTTTTTACACCCCTAGGTACGTTTTCGCTATAATTCCTCGTTTATTTATTTTTTTATAATTTAGAGTGGGTCTCATGTGAGACCGTCTCACGGATCCTAATCTGTGAGACGGGTCAACCCTATCTATATGCACAACAAAAAGTAATACTCTTAGCATAAAAAGTAATACTTTTTCATGGATGACCCAAATAAGAGATCCGTCTCACAAATACGACCCGTGAGACCGTCTCACACAAGTTTTTGCCTATAATTTAACATTATGAATTCTGGATTTTTCATATGATTATTTTGTAACAAGTAATATCAGAGTGTTAAATCATTGATATTTTTATTTGAAGCTGATAAATATCGTTTGCAATTTGGATTCGGAAAATAAATTTTTTTTCCCATGAATTAAATATGATAATTTCGAATTTTCATCCAGTTTTTATTTTTAAAAAATTTCGAAAATTCGAAACTAAGATTAAGGCCTTCGGACAAACCATACAGCGCACCCGCACTCCAGACGTGTGTCTGACAGAAACTGGAGCGCAGGGGCGCCGACTTTTGGAAACGTCCGGGACAAAAGCGAAGGACACCCATTTTTGGAGGCACCAGCACTCCAACAGTAAAAAAATTTATTGAATAAACTTCGACGATGTAATATTGGACTCCAATGGACTTAATATTTTTATGATTTACCATTTTTTTCATATGGTTATTCTCCAATAATAGCTAAAATATTATTGAATAAACTCGGATGTTGCATTGCATTCCAAAATCTAATATCCATTTAAAATTGTAATTGAAATTCCCTTCCAAATTACCAAATATTTTGCAAGATCTAAAGAAAAATGACCAAGATATAATTTTTCATGCATAAGTTATTATTATTATTATTATTATTATTATTTTTTTTTTTTTTTACAAAATTCAAGAAATGTAATAATAATATTTTTTACAAAATTCAAGAAATGTAAGTTTGAATTATATAAATATTCGTTGATGTCTAAAGATTTGAAAAATATTGTATTTTCATAGTTTTGGACTAAAGAATGTCCTTTTACATAAGCAATTGTAATAATACGGAAGGGCAAACATTTAACTTCATTGTGTTGGAAATGGCATGAATATGTCTATTGTGAAACGGTCTTACGAATCTCTATCTATGAGACGGGTCAACCATACCGATATTCACAATAAAAAATAATACTTTTAGTATAAAAAGTAATATTTTTTCATGGATGATCCAAATAAAAAATCTGTCTCACAAGATACTATTCGTGATAAAGTTTTTGCAAAACGGCCGTTTAGGAAAACGGTTCCAAAGCAACGAGAAAACGCCAAGCAACCGGCTATGGCGATTGATCTTTTGCTCTGCAAATTTGGAAAGAAAAAGGAAAATGAAAAGAGGGACTTTAATGAATCACACCAATACCCACTTTCTTGAAACCCAACGAAAAGCAAAATTGCGAAAAATCAGAGAATACAAACGACAATTCATAAAAGTTCTCGCTTGGAATTTTATTCAGGCTTGCTCACGCTTCACATTGGCCCGCCAACTTTCAAGATTTTTGCCGAAACTTGAAGACACTAGTGCTTTTATTTCGTTCATTCTCGCCTTTTTTTCTTACTTTGTGATAAAGCTTGGATTTTTGTAATTCTTCAAGACTACGTGTTCTCTCTGCTTCCATTGACCCACTATTTATGGTAGTGTAATAGGTTTTTAGGCATGTTGAAATGAGAGAGAGCACTGTATTATATCCGTATATGAATTATTAAAAAAATCCCAGTTTCTTTCCCTTCCAAAGCACTCTGTTTTCCAATTATGAGTTTATGAATGACTGAAAAAGTGGGCGGTGGTGTTGGCGGGGGAGGAAGGGCGGAAGTGGTGAAAGACAAGGGATGTTCAAGGTTATTTGTGGAATTTTCTTCTTCATTCAGGGGCATGCAGTCTTTTTCATCGGAGCCCATGTCTCCAGGTTCAACTGTCTCTGTAATTTCTAAATATCCAGCGAAATCACACGGACCATTATCTGGTCTTGTCATTTGTGTTACGGGGCTCTCTAAAGGTATAAATTCGATCTCTGCTGGTTGTTCATATTCACATCAAATGTATATTGTATTTGATTATTGATTATAACGTTTATTGAGAGTCGATGATCTTGTATAAAAGATGGGTAGAATAAAATGATGTTCGCGTTACTACGGGGCAATTTAACAATTCTACAATTCCATTTGATATATTGATTCATCGTAGCTCAGTCGATATTCACAATGTGTTTGATATCAATGAAATTGAAACCTTAACTTTGTGAGGCTCGAATCTTAATTTATGTTGAACATTATTGAGCGATTTATGTTTTCATGCCAAAAAGATTTTACTGAAAGGATTTCATTTACACGAGTTCACTTGTATATGTTTTGAGTTTGCTTATGTGGAATTTCTGTGATATTTGAGTTCGCCCCTATGGGTTGTAGAAACAAGGAAACAGGTCAAGGAAGCAACCGAGAGATTGGGAGGTCAATATAGTCCTCATCTCCATGCTCGGTGCACACATTTGGTGGTTCAAATATCCTTTCTTTTCCGAAGATTTCATTGGTTACGACCTTGCTTAGTTTCGTTACGGACGGATGCCCGAATCTAGTCTATTTTTTTTTTTTAAAAAAAAAGAAATAAGACTTACTCGAAATGTATTTTCTGCAGAGTATTATTGCTTAGTAGTGGCAGATTGATATCTAAGCTCCCTCTCGTTGCCCCTTAATGATTTATACAGTTTTTGTGGGCATAAATTTGAGCATGCTCTCAGACATGGACCAGCAAATGGTCTGTTCCTGGTTTCAATCAAATGGTTTGTGGATAGCGTCAAGACTAATGGTAATAATTATGGTGTTTTTTTCTGTCTTTTTCTTGCAGAGTTTTAGGAGTTTCTTGACCTAATTTTATTGCTTCCAAATGATTTCAAACTCTGAATTAGGTTCTGTGATCTTTGTCACTTGTAAGGTGTTAAAAGTGGCCCAATGAAACCTTGGCAGACCTGTTACATAAGTTAAATCCTAGAAAAAACTTACAGCACGTTCTTGTTTTGAGTAACAGAGTGTAATGTGTTGATTTCAGTTAGGTTGGATGAATCACTCTACAGAATGGGTGCACAAAATGATTACCAGACGCGAGTTGATAAGAATTTGATTGCTGAGAATGGTTGTCTCCCAGCAGGTTTGGTAAATCATTCCACTCAACTTGACAAGGTTGAAGGTCCACTATTAAGATTTCCAGAACGGGAAACTAAAAGTCTTTCATTTTGTTCTGGCCGATCCTTTTATATCGACGTAGATGTCCCAGCTGAACTTCATCAGAGGGTGGGTTTGGATTTTTTTTCTGAGTCTCGGTTTATATTTGATTGTCTCCTTGAGTCTCCTGTTTACTGAATTGAAGTGGTCTTAATGTTCAAGAGTTTGGAAGACAAATTTTTCTTATACATCTGCTCCTAGGTCGCTGAAGCTCTATCTGTAGAAGGTGCTACACTGAGCCAATGGTTTGTTGGCTACAATGCAAGTCTTGTCATATGTGGAGGGCCTTCAGTTGCAAAATATCTGGGGCATTTGAGTTATCTTGTTACAGTAAGTGCTCCTAGCCATTTATGTGACTATTTCAGCTCCAAACTCATTGCTATTACTTAAATACTGCTCGTGGTTGATCTCTCTCTATCTCTGTTTCTGGCATTTATTTTTTATTTTTTAAGTTTTCTTTCTCCAAATCATTACCATCTTCTTTGCTAAACCCAAGCCACAATGGATTCTGAAGTCTGCAAAAGAAAAATGTCAGCAGAGGCTTGTTCACTTATCATCCGATTTGGCTCAGTATTTGGAAGTTATGCTCAAGGCTTTCCATGGTGGTGTTTCAAAGGAGGTAGACACCTTTTCAATACTTATTTTCTTACTATTATTGGAGACAGTTGGGATTTTCCTGAAATACTTCGATGATCTGAAAGGTTACATTGCTTCCATTAGTTTAGTTTAGATATCCTCACAATGAGTACTTGATCGATATTATTCGGGATATTGTTTCATCAAAAATAAATTAAATGTAAATGACTGACTCAGTATATCCTTGGCATTTTTTCTGTGTAATTTACTTCAAGAAACTCAAAGTTCTCTGGAAAGTACTTATTCAGCTAAGTTGGAGCCCTCAACTTAGAATTATTTCCAGGAAGTTAAGAGGGTAGCTAACCCCAGAAATGTTCCTAGTCCCATGATTAAACCTACCCGTGAAGAAAAGCAAATGAAAGTGAACCTGGCTAAAGATGGGGTCAGAAAGCGCCGGAATCAGAAAATGAAGGTCAGTTTGTTCATTTTAGGCTTGATTTTAGTAATTTGTTCTTTACCTCTTGTTCGTGACTTGGAATAACATAAATGCATCCCATTCATGGCATGCATACATTTTTTGAGGAAACCGCAGGTGTTGCTACTGCCATTAGTCATTTATTTCATTTGTATTTGTTTAGGGTGCCTAAACACTTTGTTTTAGTCTTCTATGAAAGTTTTTTTTTTCCTGATGATATCTTTGAAATTTTCATTACCCAGTTTGAAAAGATGCGCATTTTATCAATTGCCAGTTTTAGATATGACATGACATGTAAAAGGGTAACCAAGCATGCATCAACATGGGGTTATACTTTAAAAGTAAAGCATGACTTCCATGTTATGTTTTATATTGGTCCATCTCGTGATATAATATCTGCATATGTAATTTGGTTATGTTTCCAGACATGTCAAGATCCACTAGGGCCGATAACCCCCAGCAGGCTTTTAGATTCCATAACCTGGTCAATATCCGAGCCAACCTCGACAGCTTCTAAATATACGGACTCTTCCAGGTTTGACAACAGCATTGCTGATCAAGGATCCTTTTTCTTTGACGCAAAGGAGGACGGAAAGGAATCTCAGACTTCATTAGTGAACTTATCCCGAATGCTCACAGAAAGGTTGTACGTACTCTAGATTCTCTTTTCATCCATACCTGCATCATTTTTTCCTAGATGTTGAAGCTGTTGAATGTTCCTTGACTTTCTTATGCTTTCTTGCCTGATCGGATGGAAATTCATAGCATCATGAAAATATCCGGATCCACTATTTAAAATTATTTTTCTTTTGGGGGCGGACCTCACTTTGATTTAGATCCATTTTTGTGCTATTCTTACAAAAAATATATGCTGATTCTTCTATTATACCATTTCTGCATTTGTGGTTTAAATTGCAGCGAGAAGTTTGAGTTAGTTTTCAAAAGCCATTTCCTCACTGTAATGTTTCCAGTTGATCGATTTTCCGAGTTGGGCCCTCGGTCAAGAACATTCTTCAGCAGTGCTGGCTTCACATGTTTGCAGATCTTGGATCATATCCATTCATTTTACCAGGTAGTTATATATACAGAACTATTTCATGTGTCAAAGAGTCTAAAAATCGTCCTTTTTCCCTCTCATGCGGTCAAAGTTCAACGATATAAATGGATAATTTCCATCATTCTCAGGAGGATATGTCTGATGAGGAAATCGAACTTGCCATCCACACCGACTCTAGACATGCTGACAGGCTACGGTCTGCTTACTCTGGTTCCCTTGAGTTCAAAAGGATTGATTTTCTTGGCAACCGAAACAGATTTGAAATGTTGAAACACGTATCCGGTGATAACTTTAGTAATGTTTACGAGTTGTTGATCAGAGCATAACACCATTGTAGTTGAAATTTCACCATAGGTGTAACACCAGTTCTCAGATCATCAGATGAGCCTTTTCACAGTTCAAAAGTGCTAAAGGAATTGGCTTTAGATTTCGTTGAGCAGATTTCAAGGTTCTGGTTTTGTAATTACAATGGACCTCATGTAAACAGAGACAATAGTATACTACAGAAGCTGCAACTATATTTTCATGACATTGTTAATTTGTAATAAGAATCAACTATATGCACCGTATTATTTGTTTTTCCGAGTACTTTACTCAATGTTCCAAAGACAACTGTAGAATAAACTTTGTATTCAAACCATGATTGCAATTATAAAAAATTTATGTGTTATCGAAATATCTGCACAAAAGTCGAAAACATATATAAAATTTTTTCATCGGATGAAGTCTAGGTTGAAAAAAATAGTATTTAGTGTTGCAACAAAAGAGAGAATAATTTTATAGACTAATAAAAGAATCGCATAGGGTTTTTTGAGATAAAAAAAGTGAAATACTTTTAGACGGATCATTTGTCTATGAAAAATTTGTGAATGAAGTCACAGAGAGAGTGTCCGAGTTGATTGAGTAGGTGAAGATTTGACCAAAAGTTGGATATTTGATTTTCCCTACTTACACTTTTTCGAATTAGCTTGTCACATCTAATGTGGTTTACCAAACTAACGTGGTTTGCAAGCTAATGCATTAGTTCGGGGGTTTACCCAATGTGCAGTATACAGTATAAAAAATACTTTTTCACATTATATATCTCATCCAAATAGAAAAATGTAAACAACGGCAGTCAATTTTTCGGCACTAATTTTTCAAGGTATGATTTCTAAAACAAGCTAAGTATTTATTAAATAATATAATCTATACATATTATAAAAGTGTGAACCAAGGTCAAAGTTTTTCTATTGTGTATTGTCAAGTTTGTCCTTAGTTTGTACATACAATTGAAATTTAGTAAGGATATTTTTGTAAAAGCAGTTATAATGATGAAGACAAATTTGTCAAACTACATTTATGCTAGATAATGATCAAGTTGCCAAGAAAGCTGAAACTCTAAAATTATTTGATTTTTATTTTCTTGTAGATGAATTGAACAAACTTTTTTCACAAAAAATATTAATTTGAAAAGATTGAAATACCAAAATATATTGGTTTTGAAAAGAATTTTTTCACAAAAAACTTAATTTGTAGTTTTTTTCAACAAAAAAGTTAATTTGTAGAAGATTAAATACCAAAATTCTTTGGTTTTATTTGCTTGTAAATAAAATGATAATATTTTTTTCAAAAAAAAACTTAATTTGTATAAGGACATGATATTAAATATATTTTATTTTACGTTAATTAAGATTAATTATTTTAAAACGAATAATTAAACTAATCAAGCCAAATAATTAAACTAATTTTCTTTTTGTTTTACCAAGGTTGGTGTCATGAAGAAGGTTAGAAATTTAATTACATTTACAAAATGATACAAGAATTATCAGATATAAATATAGATAATCCTAATAAATATTTCGTGGGTATTTATCTATCTATATTTCTTTATAAAAAAAAAGTCGACTAATAATTTTCAAAGCCTTGGTTTATTAATAAAATTTAACGATATAAGATTGCATAAATATATTTGTATTAATTTTATCTATTTTTTCCTCTTTTTAAAGGCTAGAAACTATAACAATTACTTTATGACATATTCTTGCAATTAACGAAGGAGTATTTTTATAAGAGATATATATTGACAAAACAGTTACAGTTTTTTGTAAACTTAAAATATATATCTTTGAATGTAAATTTTTAATTTGGTGATGATGTTTTTGTAAAATCAATTATTATGATGATGTCAAAATTGTCAATGTACGTATGTTAGGTAAGGATCAAGTTGCCAAGAAAACTAAAACTCCAAAATTCTTTGGTTTTTATTTTCTTGTAGATGAATTGAACATATTTTTTTCCACAAAATATTAATTTGAGAATATTGAAATACAAAAATTCATTGGTTTTATTTGTTTATTTATTGATGAAGTGAAAATAATTTTTTCCAAAAACAATTTTACTATAAAATATTGAAATACCAAAATTCTTTTGTTTTATTTGGTTATAAATATAGTGAATTTTTTCCACGAAAAACACATAATTTGTGTAAGGACATGATGTTAAATATCTTTTATTTTACATTAATTGAGATTATTTAATTTAAAACGACGAATTAAAATAAGGAAGCCAAATAATTAAATCATGTGTGTTGGTGTTATGAAGAAGGTTCGACAGTTAATTACGTTTCACAAAAATGATACGAAGCATTATCGGATATAGAAGAAAGATGACCTTATAAATATTTCGTGAGTATTTATTCTATCCATATTTCTTTATAAAAAAATCCAACAAATATTTTTCAAAGCCTTAGTTTATTTTTAAAATTTAACAATATATGATTGAATACATATAGTTTTACTAATTTTAAATATTTTTCGTCTTTGTAAATGTCAGAAACTATAACAATTACTTATTTGATGATATTGCAATTGACAAAAATATATTTTTATAAAAGATGGATATAAGAAAATCAATTATAACTTTATGTAATCTGAAATGACATATGTTTGAAGGTAAATTTTTAAAATTATTATGAATAAATCTTTACAAAAATTATCATTAGCATTACTCAATATTTCTCCTTATGATTGATAATAAGAAATGTCAAAATTATTTGGTTTTTATTTGCTTATAGATGAAGTAAACATATATTTTTCACAAAATATTAAATTGAATATGATTTGTTTTATTTTGTAAATCTATAATCTTTTGAATGAGTTTATATATGCAAAAAGTTTCTCAAGAAAAAAAATTAATATATAAAAATTTAATACTTCCAATAATATAGTATGAAATATAAAAAAAATATGTTGGTCGTAATTTTGAATTTTTTATTTAAATAATATATTGCATAAATCTGTTATATCACTAAGAGTTGAACACTTTTTGATAAATTAATATCATATTAATTAAATCATATTTTTCAGTTGTTTAGAAGATGAAATAACCAAAATTCATTGGTTTTATTTGCTTGTAGATTAAGTTAAAAGATTTTTTACAAAAAAGAAACATAATTTGTAGAAGAATGAAATAACAAAATTCTTTGTTTTTATTTGTTTGAAGGTTAAACGAAAAATATTTTCCACAAAAAACTTAATTTGTGTGAGACCTGTAGTGGCATCAAATAGAGAAGAATATACATTTCTTCTCAAAATAGACAAAACAATTTAAATAATTTATAATTGAACACATTCAAATATAAGAAAAAATTTCAACAACGAAAACATTGAATGCGAAAAGATATCAGTAGATTTCGAACAACAAAAAATTAAAAAGAAAAAAGACGATCATCAACTGTCTCAATTGTGACAATATTGAAATATAAGTGATAGAAGACGATAAAAACACAAGAATGAATATTGAGGATAATTAAATTGTTGCACGGAAAGATTTTCAGCATAAAAATTATTATAAAAAAAGAAGTCGTCCAACAAAAGAATCAAAAAATACAGATATGAAAATGCAAATGATTGATGTCGACAGCACCATAAGATTTGCTAATGAAGATGATGAGAATATTGTTTTTTTTTCCACAAAGAAGAAAAAGCTGATGACAAAAAAATCGTGAAAGCAATAAAAATTGAAAATATAAAGGAAGAAAACATTTGACGCAATAATTTAATTTAATATTTAGAATATATTATCTATATTATATTTTTATTTTTCATAAATAAGTAGCACATGGTAAAATAAATGGCCAATACTATGTATTATAATTTTGAATTAAAATAATGAAGTCAAATAATTAAATCATGTGGGTTGGTGTTATGAAGAATGTTCGACAGTTAATTACATTTCACAAAAATGATACGAAGCATTATCGGATATAGAAGAAAGATGACCTTATAAATATTTCGTGAGTATTTATTCTATCCATATTTCTTTATAAAAAAATCCAACAAATATTTTTCAAAGCCTTAGTTTATTTTTAAAATTTAACAATATATGATTGAATACATATAGTTTTACTAATTTTAAATATTTTTCGTCTTTGTAAAGGTCAGAAACTATAACAATTACGTATTTGATGATATTGCAATTGAATAAAATGTATTTTTTTTTATAAAAAATGAATATAAGAAAATCAATTATAGCTTTATGCAATCTGAAATGACATATGTTTGAAGGTAAATTTTTAAAATTATTATAAATAAATCTTCACAAAAATTATCATTAGAATTACTCAATATTTCTCCTTATGATTGATAATAAGAAAATGATTGATAATAAGAAAGGTCAAAATTATTTGGTTTTTATTTGCTATAGATGAAGTGAACATATATTTTTCACAAAATATTAAATTGAATATGATTTGTTTTATTTTGTAAATTTATAATCTTTTGAATGAGTTTATATATACAAGAACTTTCTCAAGAAAAAAATTAATATATAAAAATTTAATATAAAATTATTTTGTAAGAATTATTGTACAAATGTGATTGTACATGTAGTATTACTCATTTTCTATTGACTAAAATAACATGAAAATCATTAATATATAATTTTCTGTAAATTAATCTCTTCCGATCTCATTTCTTTAACAACAAATATTAATAACGGAAATGTATTTTCACGTGCGTCGCACGTGTCTTTACCTAGTAAAATTAAAAGGCCACACAAATATAAATATTAGAAATTTTTTACCACTTCCCTTTACCAGCATTTTACAGTATTTTTACTCAAGAAAGTGTACGTGAAAACACTTCGATGTCCCATTCAATCGTTTTTTGCATCCAAATTTCACCAGTACTCTTAACTCATTCTTTCAATGACTATGGTCCAATATTGACGTCTGATTTGATGGTTAAGGATTCACTCTAATCACAATCCTCTCAGAATTAAAGTCAAATCTCAGGTTTGCATGCACCAACCTCAAACACTTGGTAATAACTGAAGTAAGAAACCTAATTATATGATATTAATGCTTAATTCATAAAAATATATACAAGCTCAGTTATTTTCTCATGTACATTGCATACATTTTGGAATTTTTTTCACGTATTTAGTGAATTATCTCCTTCTTCGATCTTATTATTACGAGAACTGAGAATGTATTGTGGGAGAGATTTGAGGATGGGATTGTATATTGGCCAAAGGGTAACATGGTGGAACCAAGGTTAAAGGTTTTACTACAAAGAATGGCTAAAAGATTTAAAGCAACGTATTTTAACAGTTGTCTTGGCTAAGTCATTCACCCATGAAAGAACCATTTTCGCACAGGTTCTGGAAAGTTCCTTGTCTCTCAAGTCTCAATCCTATAATCGAAAATGCCAACGAATTACCATGTTTACCCCTCCCCACTTCCTTCCCTACCCTCATCACCATTTCAAGATCTCATTTTTTTCCTTCCAGGATTTTCTGCAAACAAAATTAAAGGCTGAAAAGTTGGTGCTGAAGAAATGGGTAGAGGAAAGATTGAGATAAAGAGAATTAAAAACTCAAGCAACAGATAGGTCACTTGCTCAAAAAGAAGAAATGAGATCATTAAGAAAGCTAAGGATATCAGTGTTCTCTGTGATTCTCAAGTTTCTGTTATCATCTTCTCCACTTCTGGAAAGATGCATGAGTTTTGCAGCCCTTCCATCAAGTAAGAACTATTGAAAAAGAAAAAAAAGATTTAGTTTTGTTTCTTGCCATGCATATAAATTACATTTAACAGTTAATATTCTTTGTAAATATAACTAGGTTTATTTTTGGATGCTGATGTTTTAGTAATATATATCTTGATCTGTTTCTGAAGGTTTTCAGACATTTTGGAGCAGTACCTCAAGCTTTCTAAGAAGAGGCTATGGGATGCTACACATGAGGTACTCATTCCGAGTGTATCTATCTGTAATTGTGAGTTCATCACTTGACCCTAGTGATATTCAAGATTTCTCCAAGTTTGCACTTATTTTTTGGTCCAACTTTAATTAGTTGAAAACAAAAACAAGAGTTTTTGCTGAACTTAATTAAGAATATTCAAATGAAGAATTTTGTCAAAGATTTATAGTTCTATATTTAGTCTTATGTATGAAGTTAGTTTTCTATCCCTGGATCTAAGCCTAACCCTTGTCCCTTCCACCTTTTTTCCTCATTCCCAAGTGATTTAGTACTTTAACCATGATAAGAATGCTGAAGAAACTGCATGTGATGTTACATCTACGAACAGATCTGGTAAAGAAATGGCTCTCTTTCTTCCCTTTGTTTGCAAAATTTATGAAAGAAACCTATGAATATAATATATCTTTTCAGTTTGTTTGCTCATCCGAGAGACCTTGAATTGATGTACTTAAATAGATCCAGATGGGAAATACTTTTTGCACCAAAGAGTTTGTGATGATCTCCTTTTTTGACCTGTTAGCGCAAAGAAAATTAAAAAACGGCTTTAAATTAGGACTAACTAGTTTACCTTATAAAAACAAATTACATCTTCGTCGCATTTATTACATGTCTTTGGTTTGATCGATTGATTTGATGAATTTCCACGCAATAACTTTGACAAAAAAAACAGCATTTGGACAATGAAATCAACAGAATCAAGAAAGAGAATGACAACATGCAGATTGAGCTAAGGTCTACTAACTGAACCGTTTCTTATTTTTCTATCGGGGGTCTTTAGTCCCTCCTTGGTGCAACACCCCCTTAACGACACCTTATCTTTCAGGGGCAAACCAAAATCTTTCTATCTGCTTGTGACCTTTATATTCGCCCCTACCGGTTCTCTCCCAAGTCATACCCTAAGATAACCCTCTTTTTGCATTATTTTTCTGTCTTATATCTCTTGTTTTCTCCAATTTTAGGAATTTGAAAGGAGATGACATCACTACTTTGAATTACAAAGAACTAATGGTCCTAGAAGAAGCTCTGACAAACGGGATATCAGCTCTCAAAACCAAACAGGTCCCCTCTTTCTCCTGGTTTACTGTGTGTTTTCGCAAGGGAAAATGCTGGGTAAACCGGCCACTCACTATTGAATACGGTATATTTCATTAAAAAAAAAAAGCCAGATTCCGGGATCAATAACAGATCGAGACCCTTTGATAATTCTTGTCAAAAATCTTTTCGATGGGACTTGCTAAATCATTATATATCTACTATCTTATAACCATACAATCTCATGCAATACTTGGCTTTTTTACAGATGGAACTTGTGAAAATGATGAGGAAACATGTATGACCAAATACATACATCCATGTGATTTTCAATTATATATTGCATGAACTTGTTAAATACTTCTATGCATGTTGGCTGAACATTGTTGCAGAATGAGATGATAGAGGAAGAGAATCAGAACCTACAGTTCAAGTTGGTACGCTCGTTCCATATACATATTTATCGATAAACCGGTACCATGAGTTCAATCATCAAACAAAAAAGTTAAAGCTAATTAATATTTTATTTTGTAAAATTATAAGTTTCACCCTTAAAACACATTAATTAAATTTCTGCCTCAGCTACATCTGGATCCGATGGATACCGGTGGTGATCATGTTATGGAAAGCCATGGCCAGGGAATCATCAAGCTGGGGTTGTAAACTATGAAGCCTGCCACAGATAGATGCCACCCCCGCCCTTCGCCTTTCGATTGCAGCCCATGCAGCCTAATCTTCAAGACCATTTCTGAAAATCGTACACGCTTAATTTCTGCTATTTGGTGGTTGAATGATTTGTGTTCCTGAACAACCTTGTATTAGAGATAGTTCCGACATGATACACGCGCTTCATTAGTTACCATGTTTTTTATCTATGTTTCTGTCAACCTGTTTATGTTTTAATTAGAAGCTTGCCTCAACTCGTTGTGTCAACAAGATATCTTATATAAAATAGTGTCATCAATATTAATTGTCATTTCATCTATCTTGGTGAATAAAGCACATATACTGCACAAAAATATCGATTAATTTTTTAGGATAATTGTTTAATTATTTCTAAAGAGAGAATATTTACGTTTAAATTTATTAGTAATTGATTTTTTTTTACTATTAAAACTTTGAAGTTTATAGTAGAAATTATTTAAAAAAAATTAATAGATTTGACAAAATGATTTTCAAAATTTCTACATTGTATTTCTTTACTTTTAATTAAGCTAGAGATTATTTTAAAACTGTATATTTTGGAGCTTAAAGTTTATCTCGATAAATAGAAAATAATTATAAAATATACCTTTAAAAAACTATTATTCTTATTCAAATATTCGTTTTCTCAAGTTGAAGTGCAAGTAAGATCTGCATACACATACTTTGTTATTAAAGAGTTTACTCTTTAGCAGAAATATAATGCTTTATAATTAATATAATATATTGCCCAACAAATTTATAGAAAAATCATATATTCGAAATCTGCACTGTCATCAGGTTACCAATTTAAAAGAATGTGACACCATATATTGTTCCATATATCTATTCACTAATAATAATCTTCCCCAGTCTCTCCAGTTCATACATCATCAGAAGTGCAGCTGAGTCAAATGAACTCTTCTTATCAGCCCTCGCTTCCCCTGTGAGTTTAATGACGCCGAAATCTGGTATAGCAAGACTGATTTCTGACTCAAAACTATTGAAGCCTTTTATGTTGCCAAACTGAATGAGAGTCCTGTAAACCAAGATTAACTTTATTCATGAATGTTTAATATCGAATGACGCTAAATCAGATATTTTTCAAACATCTAAGGTTATTTATGCTAACCTTGATTTTTGCTCCATGGTGTCAAAAGAAGGCAATGGCCATTGAAGTTTCTTGCAGAGGTCGTAAAGTGAGGTCCGGGGGCCTCCTTTCTTCATGTTAATTGGTGGCAGCACTGTTGAAAAAGAAAGGCTCACAACATATGAGATGTATTTGATATGTGAAAATATTATATGTTCAGCACCCAATAGCATGGAGAATATAAATTGAAACTATGCCTATATGTATTAGCTCAGGAATTTGATTTGACGTACAAGTATATTTATTCAAATATAGGCGCCAAAAAATTTCAAATACAAGTACTGATGAATTAACTGTTTTCTCATATGGTTTTTTGAAGACAAATACCAGGAATGTCAAAATCTTTAGAATAACTGGCTTTTTCGGTGGATTCCCCGTTCAATTGATCACTTGGAATATTTGGCTGCAACTGAGTTGTCTTGTGCTTTTTGCGTGCTACAGAATGAGAACCTTCGCTGCATGTCGAGGATCTGACTTTAACATCAGAGCCCTGATCCAGCTGGTGATTTTTATGCTTGGAAAATGAAATTCCTCTGGCCTGCCATCAAATCAAAACATCTAAATCAAGCACCTCTCAGATAACCTTTGATATTTTATCAGTTACTAACTACGTGCACTTAGTTCCTGTTGAACCAATTGTTTGTCATCATATAAAAAGATATAAATGTTAACAAAGTTACAACCCAAATCTGTTATCCTGTAGAGCAGTCGTCCAAGTGCCACATTTCATAATTGTGTTGCATAGACAAGTCACACAAAACAGTAGGATCAATTGTTTCCCTCCATAAGTTACCAAATAGGGGTACTTAAGGTGATAATAACATGAGATGCCCAAAGAAGTCGAGGTACATGTAGCATACAGAGACAAAATATGCATCTTGCAGATACTGTATTACCTCTGCTCTTTGCTTACTGCATTCTAGAGTTGGTAGAGTAGGAAAATGTGAAAATTAGGAAAGAAATTATAGGATTTTGAAGAGTAAATTTCTTCTAAATTCAAGCAGAAAACAACCTCTAATTTCTTCAACAAACGAAGAGCTGCCATTCCCCTTGCAGCTTTCCTGTTGGGCCCAGAACCTTGCCCATTCAAGAGCACATCTTCAAGCTGTAAACTAAGTTCTGCATGTATGACATCTCCTTTTGGAGTATAATTTTCTTTGACAAAGTAACCAAGAGAGTCGCATAACTCAATTAGCTCGCGGAAAGGAGGAAGTTCGAGCTTTTCGGGAGTCACAATCGGTGATAGAAGCGGTTCAACAACCTTCCAAACTTCATCCAAATCTAGTTTAGAATCAATAAGAACAGCCCCAACTATACTTTCAAACAAGTCGCCAAGTACCTAAGACAGAAAATGAAAATAGTGAAGAAATTATTAAAACAAATGAAAATAGATTAGATAAAGATCAAATTGTAAAAGCGTGTTCTGATGATTGGAAATCAGCATTCATTAGTCATTAAAACTTTTACATTAAATAAACCTCACCTTAGGAGCTATGTTTTCCGGTGTTAATGTCATGCTGCCCATACCAGAAACAGACTTGACAAATGATGATATTTGATCTCCGAGACACTCTGAACCATGCAGAAGGTGTGGATGAAGGTTGTGTCTCACAGCGGCAAAGGCAAAGTTGTTATTATTCACAGATGCGGAACGTAAATCTGTCAACTCCCCTGGATCAATATCTTTATGATTCTCATAAAGGTGCCTCGTGACAAGTATGTCCAATACAGAGTCGCCCAGAAATTCCAGCCGCTGTATATGTTAAATAGGCAGAAAACATAGATTTTAGAAGATTTAGTTGTGATGTAATTCTCTATAAGAAATGTAGTGTTATTTTCCACAAAATCTTTTCAGAAAATGTGAGATATTACGATGGGTTTGAATTTATTAAAATGTCAAATTTAAATTCGTTGTTTCTTATTCTCGAAAATAAAATGAAACTTGAATTTGATGACCCTACTTGTATAGATCACCTTGTTCAAATTCCGTTGTTTCTATCATTATGCTATATCAACACAAGTTTAACACTTAGGTAAGTTTCAGAAGAATTATATGGCTTTTAACATGTTTTCTTACGTGAGTACTGATATCAAAGCAAAGAACTATGATAATAATCAGAGCACAAGACATTATATATATATATTTTTTGGATTCGAACCTGGTAACAATGGTCAACACCTTTAGTTGCATGAGTTATGGCCTCTAGCAACAATCCCTTGACATTAAATTTATAGCCAATCTTCGACTCTAGAATGTTGATAGCTTCACTATGTGCAGCATAAGAATGTAGAGAAGCAGCTTTAATGGCATCATCTATCAATGAAGGCTCGCGTACAGTCTCTATGCCTAGCCACTTCATCAAACTAAGGGCAGCAGTTAACCCGCCACCAACATAATATGCTCCAATTAGAGCTTCAACACAGTCGGATATGGTCTTTGAAACCATCCATCGATGACCTCTATTACAAGTGTTTCCAACCATTATTTTTACATCCTCCGTGAAAAATTTGTCATCCAAAGGAACCTCCCTTGTATCCACACAGTGATTGCATGGAGAAGGCCATATTGAGCGTTGTCCTGGAGCGGTCCACTGACGTGGATCAAATGCACAATCTCGTATATATTCCTATAATAAATAATAGAAACAGTGCACAATCTCTCATATATCCCTATAATAAATAACAGAAACAGAAAAATAAATGAACCGACAACCAAAGTGTAAAAACATAAAACTTGTTCGCCACCTCCCATGAGCACAAACTTTTAGAAAAATGATTCCGACATAACATTAAAGCCAACAGATCATAAGTTCAAGACCATTACAGCACAATCCTCTATCTCTTTATCGAATTGGTCTTGAGAGATTATTTTTAGGTATTTAATGCCCAATGTCCGACTAACATCCACATGATACCTAGAATATTAATTTCAAAATATATAACATGAAGAGCGTATTAAAGCATAAAACTATTTTTTGGTCACCTCTCATGAGCTTAGACAATGTTTTTCTATGTTTCTGAGAAATGTATTCATTTCCATGAATAATAAAATACACATTTTTCTTCAATTTCTTCCCAAAATATATTTTCATCTTACTTTCATAGTTCCCAAAAGCTAGCAGCATATGACAAAGAAAATTAAGTTCCACCTGCAACTTGTGATCGACTCCGAATTTATGAAGTGTTGAGTTACTAACAATCCTGGAACGATGAGAAGATAGTTGTCCTTCGTGCTTCTTTGGATACTTGAGAAAGAGGTGGCAGCTTGCAGCATACTTTAAAACTGCGTCTCCGAGTAATTCCAACCTCTCCATGGAGAAACGTTCTATACATCTTAGTGTAGTGAGAGCTTCCAAAATCTTATCATGAATGAAATTATTAGATTTAATCATTAAATACCCAAGGAAATAGCATAAAAGTCAATCATAGCAGCTATACAGGCACATACCACCGAGCTTGGTATATTTAATTCCCCAGTATGATGTGCTATTTCTTCCCTAAGCTGGCTGGCCAACATCAAAGACCCCATTCGGTGCATTAGTGAAGGTAACAAGTAGAATGTCTTCATTACATCTGTTCTGAGGTCAGTTCCAACGAGAAGTTCTGGCGGTATATGTGCAGGTTGTTGTGGCTTTTGCACAACAATTTTCCCACCACCTTTTGGTTCACGTTTACAAGAAGCACATGAAAATTAAGAAAATTCCCACAACGGAAGTTGCAAAAGGGTGTATGAATAGTTGATTGAAGTATATTCACAGATCTCAAAGAAACTTAAGCAACCAATAGAAAAATGCAGATAGGGTCCAGGTTTAAATTTCCAAAGTTTAATCAGCTAGGGTTAAGGTCATAAAGGAAACAATGAGGAAAAGAGCAATGTAGTGATCCGAGAACATACTAAACAGGAAAATTACAGAAAAGGAGTTAGAGTGGATCTTTCAGTTCATGAAGTTCTAGCCACACAGCAAATGAGTCAATTCAAACATACAAGGAAACCTACAAAATACCATAAACAAGAAAGTCGAAGTTGCGACAAGAAACTTCACAAACCTTCGTTTCGAAAGTTCACAAGAAGATTGTGTGAATTGTGGCTCTGCTTTAGAAGTAACAGAGGCTGCTCTGGATATTTTAGAAGAATTTTATACCTGATCAAAAGTAAGAGTAAATAATGGGAAACTAAGTGTGGAATAGAAATATCAAATCACCACAGACCCACTTTTTCTTATAATAATCAGCAAAAGATAAATAGTTTGTGTCAGAGCCTCTCTCAAATGGGCTTTCAGCAGACGTATCAGCAACTGCATCCAAAATAGAATAAATTCTTCCAGTATGGATGGCAACAACTATCATCCCCTTAAGGTTGTCCACAGAAGCAGATCTGTTGGCCAAGTGAATCACATTGCCATCTAATTCAGTAACAACCGAATCTCTCATATGAGCTGACGAGCTTTTGTCAATGGCTTCAGATTGCTGCAAATTTAACCAATCATTTTTTTTCAAAAATTCTACTGCTGAAACACAAGAATCAATCCCTGTCCAGTTAATTATCACACATTCCTGACTAGCCTTATCCACTGAGTCCAGGGGTAATAGTAAATAATTATTAGACAAATCCCATAAGGTTTCCTCGTTGTTAAGCAAAACCCTCCTCTGTCCGGATGATGATTTAACAAACAGTTTGCCAAATAAACTATTAAATATCAGTTCTTGAAAGCATTTTGCTTTTGCCACCTGTTGGAAAAACATATTGTTACTAAATTGAATTGGTAGAGTAGAACAAATAGTGGTATGACCATATAGATAAAGATGGAAATTATGTCAGATTTAACTTAGAAACCTGTTTAGCATCCAAATTTGTAAGACCGGAAAACGACACAGAAGATCTAACAAATTTTGCGATCAAGTACAATTCCACTTCAATGTTTCCCACATCACCGTCAAGCTTTGTCTCCAATAGAAGCACAAAACTGGAAAATTTCTCTTCAGTAATGTTACAAGAAAAGTCCATTTTGTAAGCATAAAAAGTGGCATCATCAAGTTTAACTCCCAAAGTTCCAGACAACAAGCGTACGCTAACTGAACCGTGTAACTCCTTTCTCTTTGTTGTTCCTAGAAGCATTGCAAATTTGCAACAGGCACAAAAGGCATTAAATACTATAAAAAAATTAAAAGAAACTTAGGAAATCAAGTAACCATACCTGCCCCTGAAGATATTACTTTGACATCAGTCATGCAGTCTGTCTTCGGAGAATCTTCACTATAAGGAAGAAGATGATCATTAAGATCTCCCATCATGTGCAACTTCTTACACGCATCCAAGCAAACAAGCTGTTTAGACATATGGCAATTGCTAGCTTCAGGACCAATCATAGTTTGAAAGGCCGCATTGGGAGGTAAAACAAGTTTACACCTGTACAAGTTACCCTCCTGCAAAAACTCAAATTTTGGCTCTGGAACGAAGTATCTGCATAGGATTTATGAAGTTTAACCCAATCAATTTATGTCATAAATGCGGCACAATGATGAAACAAAAGCATAAAATCAGAAATTCTCCATTTTGATTAAAAAAAGGAAAAGAAGAACTTCCATACTTGTCTCTGGGGAGTTTTTTGCAGTATCCTTCTATAATACTGATGCTAGAATCTGCAGTCACCGATGCCCCAGTCACATTTACAGAATACGTAGCTTCTTCATTAATAATAGAAGTTTCTATCATGCGAACATCAGGATCCCTATTCATGCCTGTATGTGCCGTAGAAATCTCACTCCTGGTAATGTAGGAGTGTAGGACACATGATCGATTTGCTTGTTGTTTCCTCTAAAACATAAATGCATGGTTCTTGCTTTCAGTATGAAGTAGCACATATTAGAAGTCAATACCATGATCAAAAAGCTTGGAAAATCATGGATCATTATGTCACCTTTCAAGCAAGATGATGTATTAAGAATCCTTTCGATGAACTTGTCCCGGTGACTGAACATAACTACAAACAGTTTTTGGTAGATCAAAATAAATGACACAGGAGCATTTGGGCACTTGATATCCCTCTTCAACCACATCAGTTGAAAATAAAAGATTGACCTAGAAAAGTTTGCACGTTAACGAGAAAAAGGTAGAGAATACATCGAACTTTCTAAGTCTAAAATGACTACCTTCCCAGAATGAAGTGATTCTAGTGCTACATTCTGTGCTTTTGGTGAAAGTCCACCAACTGCAGAGTTACTTCCAGTTATATATGTAACATTAACATGGGACAGACCTGTAACCTTCTTTATCACTCTTTCAATCACTTCAGCAGCAATTATTCTTTCAAAAAATACAATACAAAGGACTTCCGCTGCTTTTCTGCATTCGTAGATGAAACAGTGTGAAAAGCAAAAAGGTAAATTTTACATCGAACAGATTAAAATTGGATACTTGTTAGTACAGATAAAGAATAAAACTGCTAGACTTGTTACCCAAATGTTCTAAATATTTCGAGTAGCTCATGTAGTTTTGAAGATATTAGGCCAATGTCTGCAGCATCTAACCCGCCATTTACAACATCTACAAGCCTCTTATGCTCTGAGATGACAATAATAAATGAGAACAGTGAGAATCAATGAGCCTTGCCCTTCCTTTCTTTGGTTCTTAATGTCCGAAACTTAAAAAATAAGGTGATATTTCATATTTTCAGATGCTAACTTTGAGAGGACAATCTCCATCACCATCGGACTAGTAATCGAGAAATTTTTTTTAAAAAAATGCTCATCTCGTCCATTTCATATAATTATCTTTAAACTTTCCAGTTTATCCACCACAGGGAAGCCACCATCTTTTGAACAAAAGCAATATATATCCCTTCAATGAAGAGAATTTTCAATTTTGAATGGAGCATCCAAGTCGTACAAGATTTAGAAGTCAGGAAACACACCTGAATGAGATTCACAGCCGTACAGTGACCAATTAATTTGAATCACACTTAAGGGATGTGGTTTTACAATTAATCATCAAAATTGTGTATTTTTCGAATTTCAATGCCCTTCGTTAAAGAAAGCCCTAATCTCTTCCTTTCTTGCTTGATTCTCCTAGTTACTTCTCCACTTAATTCCTTTTTCGAATGAACTCTGCAATAGATAATATCTGAGACGTAATCCATATTTCTTAATCTATGTCTCTCTTTCCATCAATAATGTTCAGTATACATCTTCTATTGCACCATTTTGCTTCACGCCGGACAAGCTTGACTTAATGGGTGTCAAGATGTTTCGGTTTTAGACCATTTGATTGATATGGATACATGATAAGAACAAGTGAAACCATATTATGTATATTTTCTTATTCAAATACCAGAAAAGATGAAATCAAGAAAAATTTACCCCCTGTGCATGATTCTTCGATAATTGACACAGCCTCTTGATGAGAACTTTCATATTTTGTAATACTTTTGCTATATAATTCACACTTCTCTAGAACCTTTGGAACATTCTCTAGGCAGACTTTAACAGCCTATATCATAGAAAGTTGACATAGGTTAAAACCAAGAGCAAGAACACAGCTATGTTGACAAAGCTCAGAAAGTCGGCGCCTTCTGGTCATGGAGCACTTAATTATAAGTAAATACTAGGGAAAATTAGGGAAAATGGATTCAAATGTGTTTTTCTTAAAAAAAGATCTATACGTACAATTACTTTTTTGTCCCTATGTTTTAAGTTTAAAATTTTTAAACACACGATTAAATCAACAAAAACAAATCTTTGCAAAAGAACAGAGAACCCTCCCCTGTAAACCCTACCCTCCGTTCCCGGAAAAACCCTTCACTCGAGGCGACGCAAACTAAATCGAAGGAATGGCAAACGAAAATGTGGTAATTTTCACGTTTATGTCGATTTTTTTCTTCTGCGTTTTTGTCAATTTAGGTTTGCTGCGGTGTGTGTGGATGAGTTGAGATCGACTATGAATATATGGTCGATCGACCAAATTTTAGGTTCGTACCATAAAAGTTGGTCGACCACACAATGTCGACCAATTTTATTGGTCGACCAATTGAATTTGGTCGATCGATTGAATTTGGTCGATCGAGTGTGGTCAACCAAAAACATTGACCAATCTTTCCTAACTTTACTAACCTATTTTTTTTTCCCACAGGTCTATTTGCCGAGAAAACTAGGTAGAGATGCAATTTTTCGATGCATATTGACAATTCAATCGAGATATAAAGAGATTGCTGAGAAGATTCATCGGTATTTGAACAACGATGAGAAAATCCATTTTTTCGAGCAGTCGCCTTTTTGTAATTTGGTTAAGTATTATAGAGATTTTAATATTTCCAGTCAAATTATATGGTATATGACGAGTAATCAGATAGTTGATAGTAGTAGTGATGATTTATGGATGGTGGTGCGCAAAAGGCCGGTTAGATTTTCTTTGTTAGAGTATTGTTTAATAAATGGTCTCGATTGCGCTATAGAGCCCGAAGATTTATCAGATATAGGTGTATTTGGCACCACACACTTTTCCGGTAAGTCTGAGATTGTTTTGAGTGATTTGGAGGGAAAGATTATTGTCCAAGAGCATAATGAGATCGGTATAGACGTGGAGAAGATAAAGATGGCTAGTCTATACTTCTGTTGTGCCGTATTTGGTGAGGCGACGAGGAAAAAGGCGATGAAGATCGACCCTAAATACTTGAGACTTGTAGATGATTTGGAGAGGTTCAACCATTATCCCTGGGATAGAGTAGCCTATCGGGATGCGGTCCGATGTTTGAAGAAGGACCTTTTAGGGTGATATAATTACCTCAGCGAGGCACAGGGTCGGAAAGAAGTTGACGGCAGCTTCTTTGTCGACGGTTTTGTTCTGCCTCTGCAGGTATATTATTTTTTGAATGTTAAAGTGGATATGTTATCTTTATTTCTACTAGTAACATTGTTTGAAATTTATGTTACAGATCCTTACTTATGAATGTTATCCGAGCGTGGCACAAAAGGTAGCAAGGAGAAGAGATGTGGACGGTTTGATGTTGCACATGATGTGTTCAGTGGGTGACTAGCACGTGGTCGTCAAACCGTGCCCAACTGGTGCTAATATCGCTGCAGCCTTTGGTGATTTTCCTATAGATGTAAGTAATATGAATTGATTTGATATAATAACTGTGGACATTAAGTTTAATTAATATGATCTGTTATTAATTATATGCATGATTGTCTTGGATTTTTTACTCCTACTCCTGAGGAGCTAGTTTCACCTTATTACACGACAGGGCTTTTTGTTGATTTTGCGTCTGATCCGGTCATCACTAGGGTGCTTGAGCTCTGGAGGCAAGGTCAAACAGTCATATGTAGCGAGCACCCTTTGGAGTCTCCCTCAATCCAGCACATGTCTTCTGTACATTCAAGTCCGGATGTTTCCGGCAACATTTATGGTGATATAAGTAGATCAGTCCAGCACACGCTTTCTGCAAATGCATCTCAGGACGTTTTCGGCACCTATTCTGGTGATCTCAATAGATCCAGCTCTAGCACCAGCTGTCCTATGCGTACGAGTCCTAGAGTCCACTTTGGACTCAATCCTTCCCGCCACCCGTCACCCTTGGAGCATCGTTTCGAGAGGTGGTTGACTGCCTTGGAGGATTCCGTTGTGTCTATGCATGTTAAGATGTCAGTAGAATTTATTGAGACCAAGAAGTGTATCCGGAATATAAATATGGCTTTAGATGACTTGAAATCGAGTTTTAATCTTGGTCTCGATGAGTTAAGATCGAGTTTGACTGAACAGATTAGAGCTGGTTTTGCTGAGATGAGGTTTAACATGCCAGTGCATCATGACAAAGATTATAGCATAGCCTATAGCAAAGGGCGGAAGAAGAAATCATCCGAGGCCGATTTTGGTGAGTTAATTTTATTAATTATATTTATGTTTATGTAATAGAATGATTTAGTAGAATTGTCGATTAGGGGGCAATCGTTGAGCTACAATAGCTCGGTTCTTGAAATATTGAACACCGATGAATTAAATCGAGTTTGGTGTTCAAACCAAGCTGAAGACACTCAAAATAATCCTTCGTAGAAACCGATTAAACATTTTGTAAAGCATTTAAAATATATGCAAGCTGAATGAGTAAAAATATTTTAGTTGAAGCATTTTATCAAACACTTGGTATGCAATATTTTGGTATTTGAAGAACACATAAAATGCTTCAACAATGCATCTTTAAAACTATAAAAATGATAATTAAATGCAATAAACAAATAGACACAAATTTGTTTATGGATGTTCGGAGACTTCAAATGCTCCTACGTCACCCCTTCTTCCTCTTGGGAAGGATTCACTATAAGACTTTGATTTATGCAACTACTTGTACAAATCCATTCAGCTAGGACTTACCCATTGCCTAAACTGAACTCCTAGCACTCAAGATTGTAGGCAGCACCTCACAATCAGCATATTGTTTAATGTCTCATATGCAAAGACTACATACACAAGTTTATTGTCTTTGTGCAAGACTCACTCAACTAATCTTTGAAGTTCAACTCTCTTGTATATGTGTGAGTGATTGTGTGTGAGGAATTTATCATTTACAATGTACATCTCAAGTATCCTCACATAAGGGCTTGTGCTCTCAACTAGCTGATTTTTCATGCTAACTGTCCATGCTTTGAATCCTCTTCAAAAGCTCTTGTTTGATCTTCAAGATGATGTATTTATAAGCCCCAACAATGATATATACGTTAGACACAAGAATATGACCGTTTGAAAAGTTTCTGTACTGTTTCTGAAATTGTAACGGTCAAATTCGTCTTGCTGGGCATTTTCCCGTCTGGTCAACTATGGTCAACTCAACTGGTCGTTCAGTTCAACTGGTCAGCAGCTGGTTCAGTTCAGTTCAGTTGGTCAGCTGCTGGTTCGGTTTAGTTCAACTGGTTCAGTTGGTCTAGTTCAGTATAGCTGGTCTTGTTCAACTGGTCTTCAGTTGGTCTGGTTCAGTTCAACTGGTCTGGTTCAACCGGTCTTCAGCTGGTCTAGTTCAGTTGGTCAGCAGCTGGTTCAGTTCAGTTAGTCTTGTTTAGTTTCAGTTGGTGTGCTAAAATCAGCCTAACTGATTTCAGTTTGTGCAAAACCAATAGCTTCATCGTCATTTATCAGCATCTTAAGCTTCGATTCAGACTTTGACTTCTGAAGATGATTTGTAGATCTTTATCTTATCTTTTCAACGCATACTGAATCGCTTCATTTTCATAACGGAGCTGAGAGATATGACCAAAATACCGCAACTGCTCAAACCCAACTGATTGCTGTTTTCGTGTGATCAGTTCGGTAATTCAGCGATCAGTTAGACCATGATAACATCCGATTTTGTCCAATTGACGTGAAATACGACTTGTTCCAAATTGAGTTTTCTGATCAGTTTAGTTAAACGATTGTCATTTGGATCATCCAGATGGGAGATATAATCAAAACACAGAAGCTCGCCAGAAATTCAGTTTGTGCAGAATTCAGTTTCAACTTGCTTCTTGTGTTAACAACTTCACACTTGAGTAAATATGTTAGAAACACAATAACAAGTTTTGTTAACATCAAAATCAAGATTGCGAACTTGAAAAGTTCCAACAATCTCCCCCTTTTTGATGATCACAAAACTTGGATAAACAATCAACTCAACTAACATATTTCTCCCCCTTTTTGTGTGAATCAAAAAGTCATATTTTCAAAACATTTTAAACAAAATTTTCTTCCCCTCAATATTTAAAAATAATTAACTCCATTAAAATTTTAATAAGTTCTCCCCCTATATTTTTGAAATTTTGAAAATTTTAAAAGAAGAGGGATAACTAACCAATTTTCTCCATGGCTCATTTTCTGCCGCAGCACATATGCTCTGTCTTCAATGAATAAACTGTATTTTCTTGAGCATAACTAGGCTGCAAATTTTATACCGCTGTAAACCTCTACAAGTCTAGTTTGCAACACAAAATGCGGTTTGTCATTTGGACACTCGAGCAAGGAGATATGCCATTTTTCCTACAGTCGCTGCAAGCTGCGCAAAAATTAAGTTTTGCATATATATGTGTAAAAAATCTAAAATTTTTGATTTTAAACATCGAAATCAGTTTCAATGCTCATTCAAGAACAACCCGCTCTGATACCACTTGTTAGGATCGGTCAAGAAGTGAAATGTGTTTAGAAGGGGGGGTTGAATAAACACTCACAGATTATGTTCGTTTTTCGTAAGTTGAGTTCAGTTTAATGACAAACTGATACTCAATATCTCGTAAGTCGATGACAATCAGTTTAACTGAGAAAACAGTTGCGGAAATAAACTGAATGAAAGATAGAATAACTAAAATAAAAGGTAACTGAAATGAAAAGCACGCGATTTGTTTCTGGATGTTCGGAGAATGGAATAACTCCTACGTCACTCCTTCTATCACGAAGATAGGATTTCTACTAAAAGACTTTGATCGAATACAATGTTTGTACTTACCCACTTCAGTTTGGTCTTATCAATGCCACAACTGAAACTCTTAGTTACAACAGGCTATTTCAGTTCGTGACTGATCTTAGCACAACTTAACAATATAACAGAGATTACAGTGTGCTAACAAGCTCAAAGACGGTAGCCTTGAATGCTACAGATAGAACTTAGTAAGAGTGAGTTTTTGATTTCAACAGAGTAACAGCTTGAGTAAAATAGTAGTTCTTGTGTATCGTATGCTTCAGCTGCTCTGTTCGCCTATTTATAGGCTTCTCTTCCAACGGTAACTTGATATAATATTTGAATTTTATATCCGTTGATTTGCTACGTCGATATTCTTCTGACAATCGTACACTGTAGACTCTGAAATGCGGCGTTCCACTACGAGTTGTAGTCTGCTTGTACTGATGTCGGTTGAACATCCCTTTCATTTGATGACGTGTATGGCTAAGCGATCAGCTGATGAAAGTAGCTGATAAGCTTGTGCTGAGTGAATCAACTGATCAGTTTCTAACTAATCAGTCAGTTGTCTTCAGGAATCCAGTTAAGTTCAACTGATCAGTTTCCAACTGATCAGTCAGTTAATTTCGAAAGTTCAGTTCAGCTGGATTCGGTTGCCTTGATACCTCACATGATACTTCAGTTAGCCAAGTTGCTTAATACGAATACTTGATCAGTTCGTCCAAAAGATGAATGGTTTGTCAAACAGCCGAAATTAAGTTTCCAACAATTTCCCCCTTTTTGGTGTTTGACAATTTTAAGCGAATGATAACTGATCAGTTAAGCTTATAGACGTCCTTCAAATCGGTTGTAGATAAAATAATAACTGTCGTGTACAGATTCGTACAATGAAAGAATGAAATAATCTGTATAAATAATTCCATGTTCAAATAAATCCATTAAATTTGTCAACTGATTTGACTGTAGCTTAGGTCTCTATTCCCCCTTTTTGTCAAACGCCTCCATTCTGATAGATAATCTTTTAACATCAGTTGATAGAACTTTAACAGAAGTGGCTACGTCTGATACTTCATTCAGCATAGTGGTTTACATTAAGTCTATCTTTCTGGAAACATATGTCTCCACAAAGTCAATTCTCTTGCTGATGACATCTTGGGTGACAGAGAGACTTTCAGCTAAGCCTCTATTCTTTCTAATATCTTCTATGGCAAGGGAAAGAGTGGTCACGGTAGCATTAACTGCCTTCAGCTTTTCTGAGTTGAATATCTCTGCATGTTCCAGTTTTAAAGTATGAGCGAGTTGAGTTCGCTGAATCTGGGAAACTGCAGTAAGTATCTTGTGCATATTATTCTGAATGTCTTGAATTTCTTCAAGAACTGCTTCAAGATCACCAAAAGACTTTGGAGGTAGATGTCCAGAAGTTCCAGCTTCTTGTTCTTTGGAGACTTGATCAAAGACCACCAAGGTCCTGTCAGATACAACTGTCTCGGCCATAGTGTGTTCTGGAACTACTGATTCAGCAACCTCTACTTGCGCTGGAGGAGGAGAAGAAGGATCCATAGTTGCAACTGAACTGTCCTGATGTAGAGGTAAATCTGTAAGACCTTCAGTTGGAGGATCATCAACTGGTGCTTCTGCCTGAGAATCAGCTGAGATTTGGGCTGGCTCGTCAGTTGGAATATTGTCAAAATTGAGCAACTGAGCCTCCACATTTTCAGCGAGTTCTTTATCTGTGGACGGAGCTGGCACATCAGTTGGATCATCCTGCTGAACGGGCTCTTCAGTTAAGATAGGTGCCTCTACAATTGTTTGATCAGTCAAGTGATCAACTGATTCAGAAATGAGCTCCTCTGGTTGAGATTCTTGTACTACTGACTGAATAATTTCATCAATATTTGCAAGTGTTAAGTCAGCTTCTGAATACAATTGTGGATCAGCAACAGAGGTTTCAGGCACATCCTGAGCTTGCTCTTTATTCGGTGATGAGGGTTCTTCCTCTTCATCTGAAGACCCTCCATGAATAACTAATTCCTGATCTTGTTCCCAAAATCGTATCTGTACATGCAGGGAAGTAAGATCTGAATCCAACTGAGTAAGTACAGCTCGATCATTGTAAGCAGTTGGATTTGTCGGAATGTAGTTGGCTTTCGACTTTTCAACCAGCTGAGCCAACTTCTTGGCTCTCATTAAATCAAAGAAGTAATTTTTTCTTTCCAAAGCCTGCACAATAGTAGCAGCTTTGACTATCCTCAAAACGATGGCTTCCAACTTGATAACTTTTCAGCTGAGACTTCTTCTTCAATTTTTTGGCAAATGTGTGAGTTCTGTATGTGATCCAAGTCTCATAAGTTTTCAGTTTGAATGCTGCAAAAGCATTGACCTGTTCCCAAATTAGATCAATGTGGGTCTGGATAGCATTTGTTGGCCTGGGCTCTTCAATCATCTTGCCCTTGCCTTTCTCATCAGAAAGAATATGTGGAATGTTCAGACCCGAACGAGTAGTTTCCACCAGTTCTTGAATAGTGACCCTTTTAGGTCGAGCCTGAGCAAAAATGGTAGGGCGATTGACAGTTTGGAGAGAAGATACTGCCCTGACAGACTTCTTTTCACCTGCTGAGGTGAAGACCTTTTTGGATGGATCAGTTGATGGAGGCAACTGATCTCTTGCTGAAACTTCAGCTGGGATGACTTTTAGAGGAATAGCCTGAATAGGCTGTTGAGCGTCGGAAGGTTTCTACTTTTTTGCCCTTTTTACAGACTTGGGAGCAGCTTGCTGTGCTCCAATCTTCTTTTTGATGTTGACGAATTGATCAGGAGATAGATCCAGTTTGGCTTTGGGCGGCATAATATTCTTAGCATTGAAAACTTTGAATTTGGATGATCTTTCAGAATCATCAGCCACCATCCCTTTGATTTTCAGCAAATAGCTCAACTGAACAGCAGACCCTTTGGACTGTTTGGTATATTGAAGCATGTTCTTCAATATGTTGAAGGTGAGTCGCCTCCAGTTGAGTCTCCGGCCTGCCATGATAATGGTAAGGGCTTGAAATTTTTTAGGATCCTGCCTTTGCCAATAACCCCTTAAACAGTGTCAGCCAACGACTGAACCTCAAGTTTGAGTTCTTTCTTTGGATCGGAAACTTTGATTTTCCGTCCATCAGCGGAGAATTGAGTCTGCATCTCTTCAATAGCTGATGCTTTAACATCAGCAAGGTGTGCCAATCCATCAGACGACAACAAAAATATCTCACCAAAAGAGTCCTCAGATATGGTCAACAACTGACCATTGACAGTAGATGAAATGCTTCCATCCTGATTGATAAATCCACTGGAGTAGAAATCGAAAAGCTCCTTTGGATAGATCTCTTGGGAAGATTGTCCCAAGAATGTTCGGAGACCTGCTGATTGAAGCTTCTGAAATACATCTTTGACCTCGGCTTCTTTAATCGATAGGACTGAATCAAAATTGATTGCCATAGCATTCAACATATATGCTGAAATCTGGTTCGCCATTTGAGTTGAATGATTTTCTGCGAAAAAGAAGGCGTGAATTTGCTTTTGCTCTGAGAAATTTGGATAAGCGTAAGAAGAAGAACTGAAATGGAGCGGGAAAAGTACTTTTGTACGCGACTGTTCGTATTATTGGTCACGTGTCAGTCCATGAAAATTTTGCAATAAAAACGTGTGTTAGTGTGGTAAGGACGTGTGTAGTAAATATGTGGATTATATGAGTCCACAATTCAACTTGTCATTTGCTGAAAGATAGCATTTAATGCTTGATAGATAATCCCCTCACTTAATTTGGAATAAAAAATGGTTAATTGGTTAACGTATGTGAGAAGATTAGTGGAATATCCGACTGAAAGATCAGTTGTAAAATTGTGTCTTTTCAGCTGAAGATTTACTAACTTCTGTCTTCTCAGTTAACCTCTTAAAACCAATATTCCCCCTTAATAAATGCATATAAATATTAATCGAACTTAATCAAGATTAATTAAATAAAATCCTATGCTTGGAAGATTAATTGTCTGCTGCAGTGATTGAGCCATTTCATCTTCCTTGACCCTGCGCTATAAATAGAAGTGGCTCAGTTAGTATCAAACACATCAGTTACGAATATTCAGCAGATAATATGGCAGGTGCAAGTAGCTCAAGACTTCTAGATATTGCCGAAGAGTTTATGATTACTGCTCAGGAAAAACATAAAGTTGATATAGAAGATGAGGTTTTTCAAAAAATTCTTCGCTTTTGGGAGGAGCTGCAAGGACTTCAGTTCCTGTATGAATGTGGAGAGGCGAACACTCGTAGATTGTTGGCGAAGCTGGAAAAATATAGAGAGCGTTTGCACGTCGCCGAGACGGTGAACCTCTTTGAGGATGATTATCTCTACCAGCTGATGCTCCACAAGGAGAGGACTATTCTGGAGCGAATAGCTGTTTGTGATAGTTTTCTGAAGACTGCAACTGGCAAAGTATCCGGTTGGATGAAAAAATGGAGAGCTTTAGTTGAAGAAGAATATTTCGATGTAATCCGCAACAATTTCTTTAAATAAAAATTCATTTTGTTTCAGTGTTGTCTTTTATTTTTCTGCAATAGTTAATCTCATTAGCAAAAAAAAAGACTAACTGAATCATAATAACAAACTGACAAGCTAACATCAGTTAAGAATTAGACAAAATAGCACAAATATATCAACAACTGAGATATAATCATGGAGAACTAATTAAGATAAGTCTATTAAACCAAGTATGTTGCGAAAGTGAGAAAACTTAGTCTCGGGTAGTGGTTTGGTGAAGATATCTGCTACTTGCTACTCAGTTGAGACGTATTCCAGTCTGATGTCCTTCTTCAGGGCATGATCTCTGATGAAGTGATGCCTGACATCGATGTGCTTGGTCCTTGAGTGAAGAACTGGATTATACGTGATAGCAATTGTGCTTGTATCATCACAAAATATAGGCGATTCCTTGGCGATAACTCCATAGTATTTCAGTTGTTGCTGAATCCAGAGCAGTTGACTTCAGCAACTTCTAGCAGCAAGATATTCTGCTTCAGTCGTGGAAGTAGCTATGGATGTTTGCTTCTTGCTGAACCAAGAGATCAGTCTGTCTCCTAGAAACTGACATGATCCATTTGTGCTTTTTCGATCAAGCTTACATCCTGCATAATTTGCATCTGAATATCCAACTAAATTGAAAGATGAGTTTTTAGAATACCACAACCCAACATTTTGTGTGCCCTTAAGGTATTTTAAAATCCTTTTGGCGGCTGAGAAATGTGATTGCTTAGGGTTTGCTTGAAATCGAGCACACACGCATACAGCAAATACAATATCAGGACGACTAGCAGTTAGGTACAATAATGAACCTATTAAACCTCTGTATAATGTCGCCTCAACTGATATTCCCCCTTGATCATTGTCTAGTTTGACTGATGAACTCATGGGAGTGCTTGTTGCTGAGCATGATTCCATGCCAAATTTCTTAAGCAGTTCTTTCTTATATTAGGTATGACTGATAAAGATACCAGTTTCCAGTTGCTTCACTTGCAGCCCAAGGAAAAATGTCAGTTCACGCATCATGCTCATTTCGAATTTGTCCTGCATCAACTTAGCAAACTTCTCGCATAATTTGGGGTTAGTTGACCCAAATATAATATCATCAACGTAAATTTGAACAAGTAGAATATGATCATTCTTAGAGAATTTGAACAAGGTTTTATCAACTGATCCAACTGAAAAATCATGATCAGTTAAGAATTTTGAAGTTCTTGAATGATGCATAGGCAAGGAATATTCGGATGGCTTCCAGTCTTGCAACTAGGGCATATGTTTCATCATAGTCAATTCCTTCTTCCTGCCTATATCCTTGTGCTACCAGTCTCGCCTTGTTGCGCACAACTGAACCATCTTCGTTCAGTTTGTTCCTGTATACCCATTTTGAACCTATAACAGTTTTTGAAAGTGGTCTTGGAACTAAGTTCCAGACATTGTTATGGGTAAACTGATTCAGCTCCTCTTGCATTGCATTTATCCAGTTTGGATCAGCAAGAGCCTCATCAGTTTTCTTTGGTTCATATTGTGATACGAAAGCTGAATGAATAAATAAATTAAGCATCTGATTTCTTGTTCTTACCGGATCAGATGGATTACCTATCACCAATTCTGGATGATGTGATTTCTTCCATCTGAGTTCAGTGTTTGTTGTATCCAAGTTGGTAACTGCTTCTGTATCAGTTGGAGCTTCATCAGTTGGTATTTGAATATTCTCAATAGGCTCCTCCAACTGAACATCAGGAATGGCTTCCTGTTCAACTGGTTGTTCTAATACTTCTGGTTTCGGTGTTTGAAGGTTGTTGTGATTGATATGATTGTCTTCTTCATCTTTATCCTCCAAACTGATCTCTGTAAGTCTATCAATTAGCTCAACTGGATCAGTTGGCTTATCAGTTAGAGCGTTTTCCTCGAAAACAACATGGATAGATTCTTCAACATTCAAAGAATTTTTATTGAAAACTCTATATGCTTTGCTAACTGAAGAATATCCAAGAAATATTCCCTCTGCAGATTTTGCATCAAAGGTTTTTATATGATTTTTACCATTATCGAGAATAAAACATCTGCAGCCGAATATTTTAAAGTAGGAGACCACACTTTTTCTTCCATGCCAGATCTCATATGGTGTTTTCATATGATTCTTATTAATCATCGATCTGTTCTGAGTATAACACGCAGTGTTTACTGCCTCTACCCAAAACCTTTGAGAAACGCCTGAATCAGCAAGCATTGTTCTAGCAGCTTCTTTAAGCGTCCAGTTTCTCCTTTCAGCTACACCATTTTGCTGAGGAGTTCTAGCTGCTGAGAGCTCATGCTTAATTCCAGCATTTTCTAAAAAATTTGAAAGAGTTTGATTGATGAATTCAGTTCCTCGATCAGATCTGATTCCATCAATTCCAACTGATTTTTCATTTAATAATCTTTTGAAAAGCTTTATCAGCTGTGCAGCAGTTTGGTCTTTGGATTTGAGAAAAATAACCCAAGTAAATCTTGAAAAATCATCCACAATCACCAAGGTGTAGTTCATTCCCCCTAAGCTCATTATTGGTATTGGACCAAAAAGATCCATATGTAATTGTTCTAAGCATCGGGAAGAAGATTTACAGCACTTGTTTTTAAAAGAAGATTTTACTTGTTTACCAAACTGACATGCTGAACAAATTTTATCTTTGACAAAGTCCATTTTGGGCAAACCAGTTACAAGATTGTGGTTACTCAGATATGCAATGGATTTAAAGTTCAGGTGGTTCAATCTCTTATGCCACAACCAGTTTTTAGAAATTTTTGAAGCAATGAAACATACTGGTGCATAAGGTGGAGCATTCCAACTGACTTGGTAAGTGTGTCCACATCGTTTGCCAGTTAGAATAACCTCATCAGTTGAGTCTTTGACTGAACAAGAGTGTTTGTCAAACTGAACTGAGAATCCGTTATCGCATAATTGACTGATACTAATCAGATTTTACTTGAGATTCTCAACTAATAAAACATCATTAATCGTAAAGTTACCATGGATAAGCTTACCCTTACCCACAGTTTTACCTTTGGAATTATCTCCAAAACTGATGTTTGGTCCAGTGTACTTGATCAGTTGAGATAACAGATCTGCATTTCCTGTCATGTGTCGTGAGCATCCACTATCTAAGTACCAGATTGATTCCTTAATTGTACCTGTTACCTGCGATCACACACAAGATATAATTTTTGGTACCTTTTTCTATTTGGGGCCTAAACTGATTAGTCCTTTAGGAACCCAGACTTGGATTAGTCTGACTGACTGTCCAGTTGCTGTATTCCAGATGGTCTTTCTCGATTTGTGTGTGTTTGGTGGGTAGTGTGCAGATGATACAACATGTGATTTAGCTTTGTTCGACTGATTGTTCAGACGATATCTTTTCTGAACTGGCTTGCTGTTATAGTAATTGGAATAGCCATTTGAATATTTCCTGCTGAATCTTTTTTATGACTGATTACGTGAGTCAGTTGAAACTTTTGGGCTATAACCAATACCATATCTTCTAGCATTGTTCGTACTTTCAGTAGGCTGTTCAACCAGTTTACTAGGCTCAGCTTGTTCTTGTACCATAACTGATTTGACAAAGTGAATGTATTTCCCTTTATCCATATTCAGTTTTGGTCGAGTATCGTTGGGAATCATTTCATCTTGGGTGCTGAACTCTAAACCAGTTTTATCAGTAACTGATTTCTGTGAGTTCTGCATCTCAGTTAATGCAATAGATGATTTGTTCCAAGCCTGTATGAGCTCAGTTTGCTTTGTATTCTCAAGCGTCAACTTTTGAATCATTCATTGATTCCTGCTCTTTTCAGCATTGAGCTCAGCAATTTCCCTTTTCAGACTGAACACATTAACTGATTCATCAGTTTTAGTTTTATTGTCTATGGGATCAGTTTGCTTTACTCTAGCCTTTTCAAACGATAAGGCAAGCTTATGATACTCATTAACCATGTCATGAAGAGTTGAAATAAGTTCTTCTCTAGTGAAATCAGCTGAGCTGAAGTCAAATACATGTTGACTGCTTGACTCCTCTTCTGTATCACCAGCCATTAGACACTTCACTTCCTCTTCACCATCACTGTAACTGCATGAGGTTTCTGGTTCTGACTCCTCGCTGTCAGTTTCTACCCATTTAGATTTATTTTCTTCAGCTAGGAGTACCTCATACTTCTTCCTGGAAAACTTCTTATCATCTTTGGATCTCTTTCTATGCTCATATGACTTCTTTCTTCTTTCAATCGATCCCTGACTGTCCTTCTTGGGTTTGGGATAGTCAGTAATGAAGTGACCGGGTTTGCCACAGTTGTAGCAGCCATTTGATTATTCTTTAGAATTATTTATCTGATAATTATTTTGGAAGTTCCTATGATTTCTTCTCATGAATCTTCTGAATTTTTTAATAAACAATGACATAGCATCATTGCTCAATTGATCAGCAGACTTCTCGACTGAACCAGTTGGTTCTGTTCTGACAGGAGCTAATGCAGTTGTGACTGCTGGAGTAGAAGGCTCTCCTTCTCGAGTTCGTAGTTCAAACTCATAGGCTTTCAGATCAGCGAATAGATCATGAAGCTCAACTCTGTTCAGATCCTTGGATTACCTCATTGCCATGGTCTTTACGTCCCACTCCTTGGGAAGACCTCTGATTACTTTTAATGCAACTTCTTTGTTGGTATATACTTTTCCAAGTGCATTGAGTTCATTTATGATGCAGCTGACTCTTTCATCATACTCATGCATCGATTCTCCAGTTCTCATCTTGATGTTGTCAAACTTCTGCACAGCAACAGTAAGTTTATTCTCTTTGGTTTGTTCGTTTCCTTCACACAGCTGGATCAATTTTTTTCAAATCTCCTTAGCTGTCTTACACATCTTGATCTTGCTGAAGGTTACTTTGTCCAGTGTCTTGTACAGTATATCCTGTGCCACATTATCCAGATTTGCTTTTTTTTTGTCTTCTGTTGTCCATTCATCTCTGGGCTTTTCAATACGGTGAGGTTCCCCTTCAATAATAGCCACTGCTGTATTGGCTTTCAGAATCTTCATCAGTCCGTCAGTGATAACGTACCACATGTCATCATCTTGTGCAGCTAAGTGAGCCAGCATTCTTATTTTCCAGTCATCGAAGTCCTCTATGGAAAACATAGGGATCTTGTTGAAGGAAGACATAATGATCAGTTTGAAAGTGTAGATATTCTGAGACGAGATATAATCGCTCTGATACCACTTGAAATGATCGGTTAAGAAGTGAAATGTGTTTGGAAGGGGGGTTGAATAAACACTCACAGATTATGTTCGTTTTTTGTAAGTTGAGTTCAGTTTAATGACAAACTGATACTCAATATCTCGTAAGTCGATGACAATCAGTTTAACTGAGAAAATAGTTACGGAAGTAAACTGAATGAAAGATAGAATAACTAAAATAAAATGTAACTGAAGTGAAAAGCACGCGATTTGTTTCTGGATGTTCGGAGAATGGAATAACTCCTACGTCACCCTTTCTATCAGTAAGATAGGATTTCTACTAAAAGACTTTGATCGAATACAATGTTTGTACTGGCCCACTTCAGTTTGGTCTTATCAATGCCACAACTGAAACTCTTAGTTACAAACAGGCTATTTCAGTTCGTGACTGATCTTAGCACAACTTAACAATATAACAGAGATTACGGTGTGCTAACAAGCTCAAAGACGGTAGCCTTGAATGCTACAGATAGAACTTAGTAAGAGCGAGCTTTTGATTTCAGCAGAGTAACAACTTGAGTAAAATAGTAGTTCTTGTGTATCGTATGCTTCAGCTGCTCTGTTCGCCTATTTATAGGCTTCTCTTCCAACGGTAACTTGATATAATATTTGAATTTTATATCCGTTGATTTGCCACGTCGATATTCTTCTGACAATCGTACACTATAGACTCTGAAATGCGGCGTTCCACTACGTGTTGCAGTCTGCTTGTACTGATGTCGGTTGAACATCCATTTCATTTTATGGCGTGTATGGCTGAGCGATCAGCTGATGAAAGTAGCTGATAAGCTTGTGCTGAGTGAATCAACAGATCAGTTTTCAACTGATCAGTCAGCTGTCTTCAGGAATCCAGTTAGGTTCAACTGATCAGTTTCCAACTGATCAGTCAGTTAATTTCGAAAGTTCACTTCAGCTGGATTCGGTTGCCTTGATACCTCACGTGATACTTCAGTTAGGCAAGTTGCTTAATACGAATACTTGATCAGTTTGTCCAATAGATGAATGGTTTGTTAAACAGTCGAAATTAAGTTTCCAACAATTGTAATTATTATTTTAATTTGTTTAATTTATGTTGTTAGGTGTGGATGATAATCTGGCTAGTAAAATTGGCTGTAGTAGTCAAACACAACATATATTTGAGCCTAACCTTCCAGTCATTATAGATGAGTCCTCAAAAGGTGAGTTAATGCACTTTTTTGATTTTATATTTATGTATAGTATATTTAACAATAAATTTTTTTTTAGATATTCAAGTGACTCCGGATGCGCGTAAGCCAGGTGGCGAGGCGACCATGTCGAGAGGTTATTACACTACACCTTGTCTATTCATATTTGCATTAAAGTTGTTATTATTTTAATTTGTTTAATGTACGCTGTTAGGTGTGGATGATAATCTGGCTACCCAACAGATATTCGAGCCTAACCTTCCAGGCATTACAGAGGATTCCACGGAAGGTAAGGCAAGGCACTTTTTTTTGATTTTATATTTATGTATAGTATATTAAACAATATACTTTTTGTTTTTAGACATTCAAGTGACTCCAGATGCGCGTATGTAAGGTGGCGAGGCGACCACGTCGAGAGGTTATTACACTACACCTTGTCTATTCATATTTTCATTAAAGTTGTTATAATTGATCAATTTACGCAGCGAACCGTCAGTATGGGGCAATTAAAGATGACGGTGTGAGGCCACTTGGGAGACCGTGACACTGAAGGTAAACAACTCATTGGCGCGAGTTAGGGCATCGATGCTCGACTGTTCGCCAAGTATGATTCGAGTTTTTTATACCGAATATGAGAAGTCGTACTACGGGCCCATGGCGATCGCAAACTCGCGTGTCACTTTCTCTGTAAGCATTTACAAAGCTTTTAAATATGTAGAGAACTTATTTTAAAACATTGAAAACCTTTTGTTCTGTTGAATTCAGCACATCGGCGAAGCTCTCCGTGGATTGCTTGAGATGCAGATCCGACATCCTGAAGTGATGTCGCCAGATGTGTCGTTGATGGACATAGATTTCTACAGTTCGATGTCCGTATTGGCCGAAGATAGAGATAATGTTGTCAACACAGATTTGGTGGGGATAGTGAAAAGTAGTGATCCAAAATGGTCTTGTATCTCGTGGGAGAAGGCACGAAAAATTCTCATCCCTGTCTACAGAGATAGGCGCTGGTTTTTGCTAAAACTCGTTACAGGGGTGAATAAGTGCATTATATATGACTTGCAGCGAAGGCACGATCCCAACCTCAAAGATCTGAATGAGGAAATAGAGCCTATACTTATAAACGCTGCTCGCTATCCATTGTTGGGAATAACCCACACCCCGAGAGGCCATGGAATATAAAGCTTCATGATGAATTCAATGCCAAGATTATACAGTACGTTGTCAACTTTCTAATTAAAATATAATAACTTCATTACTTTTTTTTAATTGTACAGTAAATAATAACTTTTCATTTTATTTTGTTTTTTCACAGAGCAAAGATTCCGAAGCATTTGTGTTAGCCGTTGCTGGATACTCTTTGTCTACGAAGAGTGCGCAATTAGTACTAACTTTGGATGAATAATTAGTATCCGAGTTTAGATATTTTTTAGCTTGTAATATGTTCCTTAATGATTGGTCATTGTTGTGATGTATCAGACAATTTTATGTAATTATTGGACACACATTGTTTGTTATTCTTATGTTATTCCATAGTATTTTTTTGGTTGACCACTCTAGTTTTTTGGTCCACCACTCTTTTTGGTCGACCACTGTGCTTTTTGGTCGTTTTTGGTCGACCTCCTCTGTGCTTTTTGGTCGACCACTCTCTTTTTTGGTCGACCACAGTGCTTTAGGTTTAAGGTGTAGGGTTTAGGGTTTTTTTGTCATGATCTCAAAATTATGTGATATGTTATAATTCACATATGAATCAATCTCAAAATTGTCATATGTTATAATTTACATGTATCAAGATCTCAAAATTATGTTATATGTTATAATTTACATATGAATCAATCTCAAAATTATGTTACATTTTAAAAAATATGAATCGTAAATTCACAATTATGTTATATGTTATAATTTACATGTGTCACGATCTCAAAATTATGTTATATGTTATAATTTAGATGTTTCACAATCTCAAAAGTATGTTATATGTTATAATTTACATATGAATCAATCTTAAAATTATGTTAAATTTTAAAAAATATGAATCATAAATTCACAATTATGTTATATGTTATAATTTACATGTGTCACGATCTCAAAATTATGTTAAATTTTAAAAAATATGAATCATAAATTCACAATTTTGTTATATGTTATAATTTAGATGTTTCACAATCTCAAAAGTATGTTTTATGTTATAATTTACATATGAATCAATCTCAAAATTATGTTACATTTTAAAAAATATGAATAGTAAATTCACAATTATGTTATATGTTATAATTTACATGTGTCACAATCTCAAAATTATGTTATATGTTATAATTTACATATGAATCAATCTCAAAATTATGTTATATTTTAAAAAATATAAATCGTAAATTCACAATTATGTTATATGTTATAATTTACATGTGTCACGATCTCAAAATTATGTTAAATGTTATAATTTACATGTTTCACAATCTCAAAATTATGTTATATGTTATAATTTACATATGAATAAATCTCAAAATTATGTTTCATTTTAAAAAATATGAATCGTAAATTCACAATTATGTTATATGTTATAATTTACATGTGTCATGATCTCAAAATTATGTTATATGTTGTAATTTACATGTGTCACAATCTCAAAATTATGTTACATGTAATAATTTACATGTGTCACAATCACACAACTATGTTACATTATAAAAATATGAATCGTCACGATTTTGTTACATAGTTTGACAATTATTAATATCAATTTAAAAATAAAAAAATCTAATGGTCGACCATCGGGTTAATGGTCGATCAAAAATAAAACTTTGGTCGACCCTCAAGCTAATGGTCGACCATCCAGCAGCATATGATTCTATCTTTTGCTGAATTCACCGATTGAAGGAATTCTGTTTTGTTTTCTTCGGCCAACTCTCTTCTCTACCAAAGGAAGCAACACCAATGGAAAATTAATGTTGCGTGGCCATTCATTTTCTTCCGGAACGGGATACACAGTCTCTGAGTAAGCCATGCACCATGACATTGTAGAATAGTACTCTGAACATAGATCAAATAAATCAATCTTGGCTAACCAACTGGCTGCGATAGCATGAGCACATGGGATTCTATCAATATCAAAAACTCGACAAGTGCATATTTTTTATTCCAGATCCACTATGGTTGAATGTCCACGACTCCTAACATCAAACTCCAGACGTCCTAATTCAAAAACTTGCATTCCTTGGGCATCTGTGAACCTGCTACGTAGAATCCCCTCGATGGTAGGGGTCAGATTAGTGTTACTTGCAATTGATGCATGGCAATATCGGGCAAACCGAGATGAGGTTAGTTTCTGCAAAGATCCAAGAGGGCAATGATTGGCAGCTTCCTCTCTTCAAGTAGTCTAGCATTGATCGACTCAACCCCGTTTGTTGTCATAATATTGTAACGGGTCTTCGGACAATATGCTCGAGTCCATCTATCAAGTGAGTCTCTCTCGTCCAAATATTGCGCTGCCTCAGGATATCTATTCCTAAAATCATTATATGAAATATCAAAATCGAAAGTCTTATAAATTTTTGTAATGTGCAAAAACATTTCGGTTGCACCCTTCTTTTTGCATCTAGTTTTCTTGTTTTGGGATAAATGCCACGTACATGACCATGATGCACATTTCTATAGACAGTAGAAACCGCATTAATGATTCCCTGATGCATATCTAAAATTATCACCAGTTCATCCTCGTCTGGTACTACTTCTAACAACTTCGTTAAAAACCAACTCCACGAAGAAGTACACTCGACATCTACGATTCCCCACTCCAAAGGATATTGGTGATAATTTCCATCTTGTGCCGATGCCACCAGTAAAACACCATTATACTTGCCCTTCAACCACGTACCATCAATTGATACAACTTTCCGCATACTTCGATATCCTCTAACGCATGCACCAAAGGCAAGAAACATATACTTGAATCGATTTTCCTCGTCGACAAATAAATCTGTTATGCTTCCTCGATTCATCTGCTCAACCATTTGCAAATAACAAGTCAATTTAGTAAAACTCTTCGTAGGATCACCTTTCAACATATTGTCTGCTAGTTCTTTCCTTTTCCAAGCCTTGTAGTATAATATATCAACATTCATACTATTGCGCATCATCGCCATCACCGCTTTTGGTACAATTGACATTGCATGACCTTCGAAACTATCAACCAACATATCACGAACAACAGCAGAACTCGCTCCACGGATTCTCTTTCGTCTCCCAGTCAAACCACATGTGTGTGTATTGCAATATGTTCGAACGGAGAATGCACGTGAATCATTGTTAATCTTTGAGGTCGAGATTCTCCACTTACAATCATACACTATACATTTTACGGCGTACACTTTTTGGCTACTTTTAATGGTCTCAAATTTAAAGCAAGCTTCCAAACTTACTCTAATTAGCTCTTTTTTCACCGCTTCTCAGTTTGGAAACTCTTGACCAACAAACAAGTTTGAACCATCCGTGAATGAAAATGTGTCATTATCAATATCCACATCCGCAACCAAATTTGCGTCATTACTTGCAACCACATTTGCCTCGACCTCATTTGCATCATTACATGCTTCATCATATAACTCATCTATGTTACTACGATCCACATGCATGACATCCACATTATGTGCTTCGTCGAAAAAATCACTGCTATTATTACGATCCACAGAAACAATATTGAAGTGAAAATAATCATCAAAATGTCTTTCTTCGTTAACATCGCAATTGTTTTCATCAATACTATATCCGTGCACATTATCAAAAACATCAAAAAAGCAACACATTCAATTTCAACTTGAAGCACTGGCCTACTTCTCGAACAACCAAGATACAAATATGATTTCAAATCATGGTCATTCTCTATATAAATGGGTTGAATGTTACACGGAAAATCTAGAAGATAACTCAACCTCAACTTGGCAGTGTCTTCTACTTTCCCATCTCTATATAGTTCACTTTTTAAATTTTCAAAATAACAAATATCATCTTCCACTGGAATAGCAACAAACTTTGCATTGGGCCCTGTACTCCATTTATATACCAACTCCTCCGTCACTTCTCATTTTCCATCGAAATGAACAACAATAACTATTGGCATATCTACAAAATACACCAAAAATATGATAATTAAAATGGGCAAAAATTTTTAATAATAAAAAATAAACTGTCCAAACGAGGTCGACCAAAAATTTGTTGGTCGACCAAGAAAAATTTCTTGGTCGACCAAGAAGAATACATCACGGTCGACCGACTTAATTTCGGTTGGTCGACCAATAAGAGTTTGGTCGACCAAGAAAAAAAATTCTTCTTGATTGACCAAACTTGTTCGACCAATAAGAGTTTGGTGGACCAAGAAGAATTCTTCTTGATCGACCATCTTAATTTTGGTCAAAAAAAAATTTTCATCTTAATATTGGTCGATCGTTTCATGAAGAATACAATGAACGCGGTTCAAGAAAATGGAGAAAACTTACTGTGATTTTTCTTCAAATACAGAAGAATAGGGCAAGATATGCGGGAGTAGATTTAGATCTAGATATGAGGAATGAGCAACAACAGCTGAGCAACAACAGGTGGTAAATTTCGAGTTAATGTCAAGCCGAAGCAATAGATGCAGTAGATGAGGGTAAATGAGTTCTTTAAATTTGGGAAGCTTGATATTGGGGAAAATGTTGAGAAGAAATAGAAAGATAATAATTAATTTATCAAGTTTGAAGTTTAATTAAGGTTTAATATAATAATCAATAGTCAACTCCTTTTTTTAAAAAAAAGTCAGAGTCCTCGTTTTTTAAAACCTTTATGTCTTAATCCCATTTTTTTAATTGTCCCATAGATACTACATAGTGCTACATGAGAACCTATTAAATGCTAAAAATAGAATCAAATATATTTTATACTGCGAAGATCAATTCAATTTGTTCATAACTGTGTCACTATTGCTAAATTCAACAGGCAAGAGATCGTGAAAAGCTGATTGAAGCATGGAACTAAACATCATCTTCAAGAGAGAAGGTATTGACATTCATACCTCATAAGCACATATAAACCCAAGATTTCTCAGGTAAAACAAAATTTTTGCATAATCATCTGCTAGTCTCTCTCTCAGCATCTTATACTTATCGTCTGTTCTTTGTACTTGTCACGCCCAGAGACCGGGGTTAGTCGACACCGACGTTATTCAACAATCACATAATTGCCAAACAACAAGCCTCGTAGTACAGTATAAACCAAAACCAGTTTATATCATAAATACCAAAAAAAAGGAATCATCTTTACAGTAGTAACTCTGAAAACGATAAAAATCTGCGGAAGCGTTTACAACTTGAATTAAAACTCACAAGAACATATTCTTCATTAAAATTCTTCATACGTCCACTATCAGTCCAAAAACTGGTGTCTGATTCTTCTTTCTCTATTTCTTCTTCTAATTTATCTAGGAAATGGTTGTAATGGGGTGAGTATTTTGGGAAATACTCAGCAAGTAGGAGCCGTTCGAGCACAACATAACAATATGCATAATTTCGAAAATCACATGACTTGCATAACATCATTCATAACACATGCATTACCTTGACAAAGCACTGAGATTCCTCTACTTTCAATGGTTTACTTGCGCTCGACCGAATTTCACAAAAACGAAAAAATTTGCAACAAAATTTAATCTTTAAAACAAGCCCACTTACCTTAGACCTGGAAGAAAAGAATTCGAAAATCATAGAAGAATCATGCAACCGACACCTCGAAAACGCAGCAGCACATCTACCAAAAAATCAGTTGTCTTGAAAAATTCATTGTGCCTTATTTAACCATTGGATCGGGCTCAAAATTTCACAGTACGTTCACAAGTACGTCAAATAAATTATGAACAGTGGAGATCGAGTTTAGAAGCCTTTTTGACCTGCTATGGATGAAAAACAAGTAGGTATGCTGTTCCAGCCTAGAATCTGAGCAGTTTTCTTACGAAGGATATAAACGAAAAACTAACCGTTGGATTTTTCTGAAATATGAATATATTATGCGAAAATACCGAAGCATATTCTGAACGGTGGAGATCGGATTTTGAGCACCCGAACGAGAGTAACGAATTTCTGAACCTGGACAGAATTTTGATGACTCGTGAAGAATTTTGAGAGCAAAATTTCGAAAATTGAAAGCAAAAACTCGAAAATTGAGGTGTTAGTTATGAATGAGAGCTTCTCCTATTTATAGGAGTGATGTGAAAATCTTACCATAATTCGATTGATATGCTTTCCAAAATTTAGAGATATTCCTACCATAAATTTCGAGATAGTTTTTCCTTGTTGAGAAAAACTGCCTTGTATGTAATATTTCATTCCAAATTTGATTGATATCCATCCTTAATTTATCGTGTATCTTGCACTGAATTTTGACTGTCATGTATTTATTGGCTTGGAATCTCAAATACCATGTATTATTTAATATTTTAGAATTTATTATAACTCGAAAATAAATCCTTATACATGTCTATATTAAATTAATTACATGACCAAAAATTTGGGTTCTCACAATACTCAGTCGTCAACCTTTGCATGTCAAGCAAAACAACATCAAACTGTGAAAAGATAGAGAAGTGTTATGAGTCAGAAGCTATTTGTGTACAAGAAAAAGATTTAATAACGATAATCTAATCATCATATAAAATTTATTTTTAATTCTGCACATCCACACAGAATTAAGGTTATCCACACCTGTAACAAATAAACTAGACAAGTTAAACACACCAAAGAAAATTTCAAAAGGCTGAACTTATAAATACAACAAGAATAGGGAATTCTGCCATCTGTAATCTAAATCCATTTGGAACAATTTTTTATTCAATCTATGATTTTAACCCTTGATTAAAATTAAAAAATTGTTCGTAATATAGTATCTTCACTGTACTGAAAAATTCAATTGTCCAACTTCATTCCTTTAGTTTTCTTTTTTTGAACATTAAATATATGTGTGCCCGAATATGATAACAGTAATGCACAAAAGGAAAAGCACCTTATGTAATGAAGATTCTAGTTTTACTGTCATTTCCATAGGGGGAGGCAGTAGCGGCTCATAAAATCTGCATGTCTGCTTTGGTGTCCAGATAAATTCATCAAGTTCCATTGTATCCTCTGTAGTATAAACCTGTGTAACCAAATGGGACACAGTCACGAGTCAACTAACATGTGGCACTGGACACAGAACAATGATACTTTCCAACTCTTATCTATGTTGTAAAAAGATGGTACCCGTGAATCCAAGAGAGATTCAAGCTCCATTATTTCGTCCCCAGAATCTTTGATGACGGAGACACCTGATCAGCAAAAGAGCAATTATAGGCACAAAAATTCTTGAAAATAGAGATAAAAATTTGGTACCAAAATTAAATAGGAAAAAAGGTTGTTTTAGCACTAAGGTAAATTATTTTAAAATAACTTTGGTTCTTTTATTCAATTGAGAGAGGGCAAAAGAACAAGTTAGGCCCAATTTAAATTGCACAGAAAAACAATTCATTAAAGGTTTAAGATATCAAATCATCTACATTAAGGAAGTAAAGTAGCTAATTAAATGACTCCGTCTTTTTCATTACCAAATTACATAACGAATAAAGACAATTGAACAACAAAATGTTATCAAAAGTGCGATACTGAAATCTGGTTTATCACGATTTTATATCCATCAAAGAGTCCCCAATACAAATAAAATAAAGGTATACCTTTTCTATTCACTGGAGAAGCAGTCATCCCGAAAATATTGTGCCTGTTTGTAGATTTTTGATAAAATTCCTTCATAATCATAAGTCCTCAATCGGTAAAAATAAATTGTGGCAAATGAAAAAAAAAATTTACAAAAAATTACCAAGTAATGTCAACATTTTTTTTGATAGGAAACAGAATATTTTATAGATATAATTAAAAAGTACAATTAGCGGATAAGCAATCCGCACAATAGAAAGGAAAAAAGAATCGAAACTACAGCACTATAATCACGCCCATACAAATTTCCAGTCCCTAACTAAGTCTGAGATATAAAGATGCTTATACTCTGGCAGTATTGTCGACGAACTCGCGACTCTGAATTTTATCTTTTCCCAAACTTCGTCGATCGATTCCGATTTCTCTTCAAAAATTCTTGTATTTCTTTCAAATCATATGGACCAAAATATACAGTGATATATCATATACCAAAACCTCTGATGTCGTCTCCCTGTTTGCAAACTCGGTTCCAAAATAAACAAGTCCTTTGCCTTATTCAGGAATACCCATGTAAAGCCCAACTCTTTTAACTCTTTCACCCAAATGTTTGTTGTGAAGGAACAATGCAGTAGTAAGTGATCTTCTTCTTTTCGATACAAACAACACCATTGTGGGCATAAGACACATGTTGGCCCACCTTCTTTGCAAAGACTCGCAAGTTTGTAACTTCTCAAAAGCCACTATCCACTAGAATACTTGTACCTTCGGTGGGACATGTACTTTCCAAATTGTGTGACAGTATGAAAATGATTGAAAAGTTGAAACCGAGAAGAAATAATTATAGAAAGATCTAACAGAAAACACCCCTGAGTAGTCCCCCAACCAAATTCTATAATCCTCAACACCGCACTCCAACCGGATGGCCTGTAGTACCCCTAAAAGAACAATGAACTCACCCTCTTCTATCTCATTAAAATTTCTTCTAAATCGGACATCCCATTAGGTAAGAGAATTGACGGTGATAGTGACTATATCTATGAAGCTATTGACAGGTTTCTTAGTTAAAGTGGAAATCTGAAATAAGGATGGAAAACGCTATTTAAACGAGACCCCCCCTACCCACTCATCCTCCCAAAAACGAATGATATTACCCTCTCTGAGCACCCCCCTAATCAACTGATGAAAAGCCGGGAAAGATCGAGAAATACATTCCCGGACTTCTGAAGATCGTATTCCCCGCCAACCCCACGTCACATCCATTATCTTGTAACCCATAAATGCTGATAATCACTTTTTTACACAGAGCCCCCCTTTCTACCGAACCTCTCCACCACCATTTCCCGAGAAGAGCTTTGTTCCTTAAGCATATATTTCCCAGTCCCCGCCCCTCCCACACCCCCGTCTTTTGGTTTGCACACTTGCTCCCATCCTACTACATGACAATGATTTCCCCAGTCGGCTCCATCCCAAAAAAATTCCGCATCAATTTTTCCATTTTTTGTGCCACCCGATTAGAAACTTTGAATATAGACATAAAGTAAGATGGCATGGCACATAAAACTGCTTTGATCAAAGTGAGTCGACCCACCCTCGAGAGAAATGACTTTTTCCAACTTGCCAAATTTTTTGCCATTTTGGATAGCACCGGTACTCCATAGTCGATGGGTTTCCACCCAAAGGAACCCCTAAATATTTGATCGGCAATATTCCTTTTTTGCACCCAATAACTGATGCCAATCCATCTATTCCCTCACCAGAAGTATTCATTCCCACCACAACACTTTTATCCAAATTAATCTTTAGCCCTAAATGAAGCCCGAATCTTTTGAGTATATCCACTAATTCCAACAGATGCATCTTTGAATGTGCAAAGAATAAGGTGTCGTCCGCAAATTTGATATGCGTAATACTTTTTTTCGAAACACACCTCATGATCCACCGCCTCCATCTATCACCAAACTCTTTTTTTCGTAACACAAAATCCAGAAATATCCAATCAACGTTATTGTACGCCTTTTCCAAATCAACTTTAAACACCCATCATCTCTTTTTATTTCTTCGATAATCCTCCACAACCTCATTTTCAATGAGACAACAGTCCAAGATTTGTCTTCCTTTAATAAAAGCAAATTGGTTCTCCACCACTGTAAACCTCATGACTTTTTTCATTCTACTTGTCAAGACCTTAGCCAAAATCTTGTACAAGCTCGTTATCAAGATAATTGGTCTAAAGTCATTAATCCTGATCGCATCTTGTTTCTTTGACAGTAACCCAATTCTTTTGAAAGAAAGCCATTGTGAACCCATCCGGCCCTGAGGCCTTGGATCCATCACTTTCAAACACCGTTTTTTTTTAATTTCTTCCTCTGAAAATGGTATCTCCAATCCCTCTGCTTGAAACCTATATATCTGACTCCATTCCAGTCCTTGAAATTCCACTTCTTCCCCATCGAGCTCTCCTTCCACCCCGTTAGATTTCCTATACAGCTTCCGATAGAATTTTATTATTTCCTCTTCAATTTGTCTTTCCTCAGTGACCAAATACCCATCCTCCAATTCCACTTTATCTATCAGCGCTTTATTTCTTCTGTTAGTCAGTATTGAATGGAAAATTTGCAAGTTTAGATCCCCTTCCATCATCCAATTCAATTTTGCTTTTTGATTGTCCATTTGAGATCTTCTTATCATCAAATTTTCCATTTTACACCTTAAATCCTTTCTTTCTTCTTTAAGAATTTCAGACCACACCCCAACACCCTCTAACTCGTCCATCTGTTTTATCTTAATGTTCATCTCCTTAATTCTAATGCCCACATCTCCAAATACCTCTCTATTCGAATTGGACACTTCGTATTTGATCTTTTTTAGTTTCTTCATAAATTTGTATCCTTCCCACCCCTGAGTAGTTCCATTATTCCATCATTCATGAACTAAGTCTTTGAACTTAAAGTGTTTCAACCAAACATTCTCGAATCTAAACGGAACCAGGCCCCACCTCAATTTAGCCGTGTCAAACATCACTGGGAAATGATCTGAAGTAGTTCTGGGCAGAACCGTTTGTATGAAATTGGGGAAGATCTCTCTCCAACCCATAGGAATAAGGTATATGTCCAATCGACGACAAATCAGTCCAGCCCTAAAATTCGACCACGGGTATTTAGCATTCAAAAGTGGTGGATCATGAAGTTCTAACTCGTCGATCAAACAATCAAAACATGTCATGCTCGTGGTGATAGAATGGCTGTTCATCTTCTCACCCATGTTTCTGACCACATTGAAATCACCTCTCAGGCACCATTTTTCACCGCAGATCGAGTTCAAACCAGCTAATTCATCCCAAAATATATCTCGCTCTCTCGTCTTAACCGGTCCATAAATGGCTGAGAACCACCATTTGATTTCATCATTCCAACAAATTTCAATCGACACCGAAAATTCCCCTATCAAATTGTTACTAACTGCCACCATCCTAGGATCCCACATCACCAGAATACCCCTCGCTCTTCCCACCGACGGTAGGCATACCCAGTCAATGAATCTCTACTTCCAAACACTAGAGATAAATCTTCTGTCCACCTGTTCTCTTTTGGTTTCCAAGAGCACAACTATATCCGATTTTTCATAACTTATGACATTCCGGACTAATTCCCTCCTTCTTGCTGCCCCTCCTCCTCTGATATTCCAATAACAAATTTTCATAATGATCCATTGGTTCCCTTCGAGGTCGAACCTCTCTCGTAGTTATTCCACACTTAAGTCTGAGAAGTTCTCTACTCAAAATACCAGACGACTTCTTAACCCCTTCCCAACATTTTCCGTCCGTAGAGAACCCCTCCATTTTCTTACCATCACACTTTCTGCTAACCATCTCAGCCCCTTTGAAATTATCTTTCTCGATTCCGGACTTTTCATCTACCCTCACCCTCCCTCCTCCTAACAGACCACTAGACAATCCCAAAACTGAAAACAATGCTAGTATAATAGAATGAAGTGTGAATGAGTGATTTAAAAATGAAGAATGCATACCAGTTAGTACCTGTCCCACGTTAGAACTCGTAATTCCCGTTATAGGTGGCTTTTCAAAATTATTTGGTCCTTTTAATGGTGAAAACATCCCCGCCAGTGCCTCGAAGTCTTCTTTCTTTGTAGCAGACTGTTCTGATCGGATAGATATCTGACTTTCAGTTTCTGAGTAACCTAGCTCGACCTCCAGCAGTTCGTCTTTTGAATCTTCAAAAACAGTGTCATCTCTAACATCCGAATCGCATATCCCCTTCTTCGTGCTGTGGGCACCCGTGAAATTAATTTCATTTATGTCAGATACATCCTTATTCTCGACAACCCCTATTTTGCTTTTTCTGTAATAGGTTTGCCCATAAATAAGCATTAATTTGTTGTTATTTACAACACCCACCCCACTAACCTGCACCTCGGTCGTCCTATCATTCATAGAGTTGATTGGCGAAGTTCCAAATTTTGAGTGTTCTTTTGGGACGATTTTTTATAGGATTTTGATCACCTTGCCTCCAGCATTTAATGACAATTTTTCGCTCATGCTTGCTGATATTTTCTGTTTTTCCTTCCGAAATCTAGACCCATGAGCGTCTTCCCTCTGTTTTGGTATATTACCCGATCCAGGCTCTATTCTCAATTCTTCTGTATTTATTGCATGGTTTGGTAAGACTTCCGTATCCTGAAATGCTAAACTATGTTCGCCTTTGAATTTCTCCTTAAGATCTTATTTCCTGCGGATGTTTTTGTTGCCCCACCCCGCCAAGATTTTCTTACCATTCACCAAAACTTGAGCATAAGTTTGCCTTTCGTATTGTTCATAAGCAGTAGGATCAAAAGTTTCTACCCGGATACTTATCTCTCTTACTCTCTTTCTAGTGGAATCTTCAACCTGCTTAAGATGAACCCTTCTTCAGTACCCTTGACCTTGATTTTCGCTGCTCCGAGATCATTGAATGTTAAAGTATCAGCGTTGATTTCCATCAATCCTCCACATTGCTCCCCAATAATTTTAAAATTAGCCAGCAACCATAATTTCCAAGGTAAACCGTAGATGCTAATCCAACTATTGCAGCATTTTTATACAACATCTTTTGTGTTAATATCATTACTCCAGCCCTCCAAATTCAAAGAAATCCAATTGTCGAAGAACACTCTTTTCAATTTTAGATAGAACGAGAATTCAGCAGCATTTGAAAGCCACCACACCGATTTGTTTGCTTGGAACGAAAAAAGTTATATCTTCCTTTTTGCGAAATTCCCGAGAGCATTTTGAATTTTCTCCCAAGAAATGTTCACCCTTCCTCTGGTGACAATGAGTGCTTCATCCCATTTCCTGCCTAAAAATTGTTTACCATTGTCGTCCAAATTCTTCACCCTCCCTCGGCTTTGATCCCTCTGTAGCAGCCTATCATCCTGCTTATCGATAATGAGCTTCCTCTGATTTGTACCTTGATTAACTTGTATGTTATCCCTCTGATTGTACCTCGTCAGCAATTTACCCAATGTATTAGATATAGTTCTCCATCCCGCTAAGTTGATTCCGCTGGGCACAATTGTGGTCTGTTTTCTTCCTTGTTGACATTATTTTAACAACTCCAGAAATCTTCCACGCTTGTTAGTAAATTTCTGAATCGTGAATACGTCATTTCTTCCCCTAAATCTATAAAATGTCGTGTCAGACAGTGGTGCATTGATGAAGTCTTTGAATCTTAAACTTATCCAACGGGCCTCATCACGCTCGAAGTCCAGCATATAACATGATTTCCTGGTTCTCTCGGACCACCAAATCGACCGGCCTCCATTTCTCAATCTCAGCGTGAAAACTTTATGTTCAATCTTGATCACTCGATTTCCTGTCCTAGTAACCAATGGCGCCTGCCATATTAAGTTGCGATTCCTGGTGTACATATATATCTAAAATAGAATCGGCGATAGCCAAAAAACTCCGGTGTAGAAGTAGATGAGTAGCACTGGCAAAGCGAAGCAGCTGATGACTTGAAAGAACGTAGGCTGTGAATAAAAAAAACGATTTCCTATGGCCGGCTCGTGACGCTACTCCGACAAGAAGATATCTATAAATAGCGGACTAACCGACGTTTAGTGATCGACGACGGAGCAGAAGAAAGGTGAGGTAGACGGAGGTTAATGGTAGCAGGCGATGAAAGAAAGTGAAGGAGCTCGAAAGAAAGGAAGGCGAATGAGAGAGAGCATTTTTTGAAAAATTCTCTCTCTAAGACTCAGGAACTTTCTTTAGTTTTTTAATGTCAACATGAAACTGTCAAAGAAATAAAATATTGATAGGAAATAAAGCAGATAAGTTCACCTTCATTATTTTCGCATAAGGGTGATTACCAGTCGTATGATGACATTCATCTAGCACAATCAAGCAAAATGTTTCAAAATTCAAGAATGATTTTGAAACGTCTACCGTTTTAAAAGTGCAGAATTTTTTTATTTTTTAATAAAGCTCACATTTTCAAAATAACATTTATAATAATCATATTTATTTGAACATAAAAATAGCGCGATTTAAAATAACCAGACTCATCCAAAATCGTACGTAAACATAAACGAATAAAAATATTAAAATCATCATCGTATGAAAACATTCATTTCCTTTCAATTTCATAAATCGTAATGCGGAAAACATGCGGTCCTCGGGTCGTGTCGCCGCACCAGGTCTGCCTACTCAGAGTTCGGCACCTCCAGTCTCCTCAACATTTAGCTCACCTGCATCACACACACCTAGTGAGTCTAAAGACTCAACACACCTGTACCAGGAATAACAAGTACATATACATAGCACACAGCAGTGAAAAATATCATACTCAACATATCTTTCATGAACTTAAAAAACGTAACATAAACGTGTCGTGTAAAATCATGACGTGTCAAAACAGCTCATCGTTAATCATCATTCATCATTCATCGTTTATCATTTATCGTTCATCATTCATCATTTATCATTTATCATTTATCATTGGTGAATTCAGTTCATTAGAGGTGACTATCGTACATCATCATTTACGATGGATCCATCATACATAGAACCGCGGTACCCAGCGGCTGTCGGACATCAGTGACAGGATTACCCATCCACTGTGCCTAGGCCTCATCATCAGCATTTACATATACGTCTTAAACAATTACATATACTTCGATAGCCACAACTAATTCCCGTCATTCAAAACATTATGATTTTCATCACTTATAAAAATCATGCATAAATGCAATTTTTCTTAAACTCAAGCATGCGACGTATATCTTCATAAAATCTTAAAATCGTGATCATGATGCATAAACATTTAAAATATCATAAATTTGTGCTCAGGGCGCTGCCAGGACTAAAATCTCACCCCGGGTGCAAAATGACCATTTTGCCCCTGGAAACCCAAAAATTATCGTTTCGCCCCTGGACTTCTAAAATTGACCCGAAGGTTACCAAACTCCTTAAAATGTCCCAAAACATTTTTAAAAGTATTCCTAGACGTAAACTCGAGTCCAAACTCAACTTTACCGATTCGTTTTAAAACTTAGACCGGGGTCCCGGTTTTAACCCGAATCGACTCGAAACTCTACCAAAATTTTCCCAACCTTTTGTCATAACTTAAAACACTTAAGAGGTCCTAAAACAATAATAGTAGGCCCCCCAAACACACGGCTGAATTTCCAGAACTTGCCCAACCATCGGTCCTATCCTAGTACATCACCTCATGCATGATATCCTCCCCCAACTCACGCCTCAAGCTATCCCTTCGCACCAGCCATTAGACAGCCTAACGAGGACCTAGACCAGACCCCAAGCCACCTATCAGAACCAAACCACTGCCCCCATGCAAGCCTCTAGCCTCAAAGAACAAAAAAAAAACCGAGAAGCCACCAAAAGCACCTACCGATCCTACCCTTCACCCGATCGATCCCTCCTTCCAGCAAGTATCGATCCCCTTTCAGGCCTTGTCTCAGATCCTCAAGGATATAATCCATGGCTCAGATCAGTTCTTGTGTTGCTGGATCGGTCCTTGGCACACGCTCTACCCCAAAACCGATACAAACTCCTTGCTATCTTAACCATTCCTAGCGTACCTCCCTTACAACTCAGACCCAACCTGATGACAGCATACCCTTGGCATAAGGAACCCTTCAGCATGACACACGACAGCCCCCTTGCAACAATATTAAGGAATTAGTGAGTAGCAATCAAGAAAGTGCAAGAACCTATGTAAAAATCAAAATTTCTTCATGAACTAAGCTAGATAGGCTCCAGCATATAAAAACGTGTATGATGCAGCAAGAGATAATACAAAGCGTGCCTTATTATGTGCAAACGCAAGACGGTTGAAGAATGAAGCAACAATGCAACGCCGAATGATCTTCTTGCAAGAAAAGAGATGACCGAAGCTTTCAGCTGGAATATGATGAAACCGAGAGGATTTTGAATGGAAAAGGGGTGAGTGTCGGCTGTGGGGGGTTACGGGAGGTTAAAAGGGTAGAATAGGTTTTAATGTCATACTAATTAAAAGATTAATGGGCTCTAATCTTGCTAATTAAAGGTTTAAAAGAATATTTAAACCCGATGGGCTTAAAATTTGGCTCGTTAAATTCAAATACGCTCCTGAAAAATATTTCGTGTTGAAAAGATTTTTGAAAATATTAGCCGAACCCTTAAAAAAATCCCACGAATCGATAAAATTTGCGTACCGTTAAAAATAAAATCTTGCGGATAAAAATACCCAAATAAAATCCCATTTTTTGAAAATACCCTTAGAAACGCTTTAAATTAATTTATAAAAATAGATCATATAATAAAATAATTTTTCTGAAAATTCTCCGGTCTACGTTCCTCGTTCGAGCGAAATGCAATGCATGAACTTAAAAATCTTTAATGAATGAACCTTTAAAATTTCATGAATTAAATTCTACCAAGCATGAATTATGCATAAAATACATAAAAATATTTAAACACAAATTAATGAAATAAAAATGCATTTAAAACTTTAAAACAATTTAATAAAATACCAAAGAAATTTAATAACTTGCATGCATGTGGTTTACGTGACCTTTCAAATTTTCGGGACGTTACAGATTTCCTCAGAGCATCCAGTAAAATTTGAGGTGTCATGACCAATACCTGAGAACAAGAACCATGGATCAACATTGCCAAGAAACCAACTTCCAATTTAAGACCTCATTATAAAAGTATTATTAGAACATACTAACTTTTGGAATGGTTCACGATTATCTTTAAATTATTTCCAAAAAGAATCAAAATGTGTTCGGCAAAATCATTTAGCGATTTCTTGATGTGAAAGGTTACTAACTGCAGTTGAAACATTTATATTTGACTGCTAACAAGTGAAAACAAAAGACGGACTTCAAAAGCACTTATCTTTCCCCAAGGTCATAAGACATCATTTAAGCACGTGTTAAACAAACACTCTCTCTCTCCTCATAGTCAAGCATAGAAGAAAAAGATAATGAATCACGTTACTAAAATTTTACTAACATCGTGCTCATTGATTTGATTTTTTCAAGTCTCTGCATTCCAATCATCAACCCCTTTAGCCCCATATTCCTCCACTTCAAGCTTTGTATGTGATTTTATCTCCTTACATTGCTGCCATTCAACACCACAAACAATGAGATGAGCGGTGCATGCAGAAAACAAGACTTTCTAGAAGTCATAATTTTCTCGAAAAAATTGTAAAAACTAATAGAAAACCAAAGTCATTTGTTTTTGGTAAAATGGGTTCACAGATAAGAATATAAACAAAAAAGGACCACTGGAACGTGTATATTTGCAGTGCCAAGGTGGAAACGCAATAATGTGTTAATCATTTGGAAAATGGAAATTTTCAAAGGGCAGAAGATATTTCTCAATATACATATAAAAAAAATTGGGCCAAAATGGGGGAAAGGAATGCCGGTTCACCTAGTGTAACTTTACATTAACATATATCACACAAGTATTTTGTCTAAACAACAGCCTCAAACTGGAACCAAAATCAAGAAACTTCTACCACAATGCGCAAAACATTTTCCTAATTCCAATTCCAATCTCACGGCACCAAACACGAAAATCCATCCAAGATTAATTTCAGCAAACCATCACCAAATCAACAACATACGGTACAAGGGAAATAACCCATTGATAATCGAACTTAAAATACTGAAACCATCACCAAATCAGCAACATACCTGATGTACAAGATGAACAGTGGGTGCCAAGAAAACTATCAATTTTTTGTCACCAATATTACTATTCAACGATTCTCCAATCTCCTTGATCAATATTACCGACATCATGATTTTTCCAACCCCAGTTTCCAAAAAACAATAGTATTTCTCTTCATTGCCTCGGTAACAACCTTCATTTGATAACTTATGTGCATGCACACAAACATACCAAATTCAGAACCAAGAATTTCAACAACTAAATGAACATTAAAAAAACAAACTTGATTTCATATAAAGAAAAGCAACATTTGTAGAAACCTCAGAAACAATCAAGTTAAGAGTATCAAGAATTCAAGAAACGATAAAAAAGGGGGGGAACCCCATACAATTTCAAGGGAAAAGGATAAAACAAGGCATGCACTCCGTTCGTTCGAGGGAAGCGTGAAGCGTCTATATCCATGGGTTCATTTTCAGGTAGAGTACTCATTGCTTCAGAACTTCTCTTTAATGGGTTTTTCTTCGTTCCCTCAGCAGATTCCAGTGTTATCTGGTTCTTCAAAACACTACGCAACAATCATACGTTAGGGGTGCCTAACACACACAAGAATAGTGTGTGCAGAGAAACTGAAAAGAGCTTTACATATGAAGTGATCGAGTATAACGAATCATTTGAATTTTTCTGAGCCAAAAAAACAAGAAACATAAAAAATTCGTTCAACGGGGGGAAGACTAACCAGGACGACTTGAGTTTCACGAATTAAAGAGACACTTCAGGACAACTTTTTTGTTCCTCGGCAGATATACAAGATTGTATTAACATTCAAGGCCATCCTCCCCTTTCAATCGGTGCATTTAGTGTGTGTTTTTTTCATTTCATAAAAATAGTTATTTCTTTCTTTCTTTTTTTAGTGACTTGTGGTACTTTTAATTGAATCTCAAACTCAAAATCTTTTTAAAATTTAAAATTTAATGTCAGATACAATGGATTGTTCGAAAGAACAATTATTTTTTTAAAAAAAAAATAAGGAAACACAATGTCTCCTTTGGCCATAATTTTCACAAAAAAATTTAAAATCATGTGTTTTAAACTGAATATGAAATAGTTTAATTTTTCTTATTATTAGAGATTAACTTTCATATCTTTTGTGTATTATTTATGAATTTACCAAAATATATATATCTTTATAAATTTTTGAAAATGTTGCACATTGTAAGAATAAATTTCCAGTTTGCTAAAGAACCCTTTGATGAATGAATTAGAAAATACATGCATATGGTCAATCTGAAGGCCCAAAGATTCATGGTCTTTTTGGACCTAAATGAATGGGTTGAATTTTGAAAGAGGCAAGTAAAGCATTGAGATGTCAAAAAGCCCATCAAAATGATCAAATAACGGGCAAATTCAGTACCCTGTGAAAATTTAAAAACAAAAACAAAATACTCTCGGCCCAAATTACACTTGTACAAGATCTTCCTAATTTTTGTCAATAGTAAGAATTTTAATATTCAATTAAAATATTAAAAATATAGACAGTAAGTTTATATATTTTTATATGTCATACAACATGTGAATATAATGTAAGAACTAAAAAATAGTTGCGATGGAAAAACAGTACCATTTTTTTATAATTAATTTAAAAATAATTTTTTAAAAAAATTTCACATATACAATAATCCGTGCTTCATAAGCACGGATTCTAACTCCACGTGAGCATTATCTGTGCTTACGAAGCATGGACAATGCTCCACGTGGAGTATTGTTCATGCTTCGTAAGCACGGACGCTCTTACGTGGCCGCTACATCCTTGCTTACAAATCACGGATGCTCAATAATATATTGTTTTTCCGTACTTTATTTTGTATTTTTCCCACAATAATTTACTGAATCTTCACGTGATCCCTGAATTTCCTTCAATAATTGAATCTTCACGTGATTTCTGAAATTTCGATGAATGAGTTATAAATTTCATTCGGTAATTTCTTTCTATATAATGTTGTGAACTTCGATGAATGAGTTATAATATTTCTCTTTCATTCCGCATAAATTTTCTCTCAAATTTCATCGGCAAAATGTCTAACATCGATGTACTCTTATATTTTGGTGGTCATCTAGTTATCGATAATGGATCGATTGAATATAGTATTCCATTTGTTAGACCGGTACATGTATTAAGATCTATTAATTTGTTGGATTTGATTGAAGTTGTGCATAAAATGTTAGGAATCGATCCAAGTAATTTTTCTCTGAAGTTGTCAACCAAATATTTATTCATGGAGAGATCATCTTGGAATGAAATTCAAGTCAATCTCGTTGATGATGATGCTTTACAATTTATAATGCAATGTGGAAATATGCATATGTTGCATTTATACGTGGAAGCAAATTCAATTGAGCATCATGTTGGATTTGATTATCCTGAATCTTACGTTCCACATGCATCCGATTCAGGGTTCAATAACCAACCCGGTACTTCTACATATGGTGGTTTCCAGGATCTAGAATTTTATGTTCCACAGGTTACTGAAGACTCGGTAATATAAATTTCGATGATATAAGTGGGTCTTGGGATCAATATATCAATGTCTCGTCGGAACAAAATCCTACTCCATATTGGCCGAATCCAACATTAGATACGAGTGATCGTTGTCTGGATCTGGCCACTAATGATGATATTTGTAGAAGTGATTCTGAACCCGATATGTCATATAGCGAGTCTGAAGAAGAAGAAGTGAATGATGATGATGAAGTGAATACATTTTCAAATCCTGATGAAGGGACATCATTTCGACAACCACCTCGTGACACTTTACAGAGGCAGACCGTACCATTTCTTTCAAACACTTCTAAGATGCCATCATTTTTCAATAAATTTTTTGGGGAAGAGCCTCCTGATTCTGTCGATGTACCTTCTAAAATGCAAACAAGCTATTACAATCCGGAGAGAGGTGAATTATGCGTTAATATATTATTTAAAGATAAGAATGATCTTATTGCATCTGTGTAGGATTATTCCGTTAGAGTTGTCAGGCGTGAGTACCGTGTCGTAGATAGCACACGCAGTTTGTGGAAATTACTTTGCAGAAATCATTCTTCTACGGTCATTTGTCGATGGGGACTACGCGCTTCTTTGAAGGCTAAAACTGGTTATTGGAAATTAACAAAATATGGCGGGCCTCACACATGTATATCTACCTCTGTTGGTATAGACCATAAGAACTTGAACAGTGATATGGTGGCACATACGCTATTGAGAGTTGTTCGTTGTGATCCTTCGTATGAGATTAAGTATATAATTGAAAATGTGAAAGATAAATATGGATATCAAATCTCGTATACGAAGGCATGTCGAAGTTTGAAAAGTGCTATGGAAATTGCTTATGGTACATGGGATAGCTCAGTTCAATTACTTCCAAAATATATGTGTGTTTTGTCCAAATATAATCCGAGAACAGCTGTGGAGTGGAAGAATCTCAAAGCCAACACTGAAATGATTAAGACACTGAACTATGTTTTCTAGGCATTCAGGCCGTGTATTGATGGGTTTCGACGTTGTCGAAAAATAATTAGTGTCGATGGTACACATTTGTATACCAAATACAAGCACAAAATGTTGATCGCTGTCACTCTGGATGCTAACAATCAGGTTCTACTGCTAGCATTTGCTATTTTGGATGAATAAACATCATATTCTTGGAAATGGTTCTTGGAGAATCTAGGACGACATGTTGTTTGTGGTGAAAATGGTGTGTGCCTAATTTCTGATAGGCATAAGAGAATTGTGCGAGCAACTGAAGATCTACCATATTTTCAACCTCCTTATGGTGTGCATCGTTTTTGTTTGAGACATATGTGTTCAAACTTTAATGCTAAATTCAAAGACGTGCATTTGAAAGATTTATGATGGGGGCATCCACACAAAATCACATTTGTAAGTTTGAAGCAACAATGGAGGCAATCAAGCAAAAAAACATTTTGGCGCACAGATATATGGCTGGAATTGCGAAAGAAAAATGGAGTTTGGCTCATTACGATGGTTGGCGTCGTGGGGTGATGACAACCAATAGGTCGGAGTGTTAAAATAGTGTGTTGAAGGGTGCTCGTAGACTTCCTATATCTACCATAGTACACTTGACACTTCTGAGGTGCGTACAATATTTTATTGAACGTGTGGCAATAGGTGGTCGTATGGTTCAGGAAATCAGCTGTGTTCAGATTATGCATGTCGGAAGTATGAGAAATGGACGAGAAAATCTAGTGAACATCGTGTTGTCAAATATGATGTACGTGAGCAAACTGCTTCGGTTGCAACTGTAGGAAGACCAAGTCGTGGCCAACATATGTAGGTGGTCAAGTTATCAACGAGCGATTGTTCATGTGGTAAATTGACGATTTTTGGCATCCCATGTTCCCATGCTATTTACACCGCTAAGTGGCACTCGTTAGATCCCACGACACTTGTGCATCCATGGTATAACATATATGAATACTTAGCAACGTACGAGGGTAGATTTCAACCTCTTGCAGATGAGCGATACTGGGATCCTCCAATGTTCGAGTTGCACCACAACCCGGTTAGACGTGAAAGAAGAAGAGTTGGTAGAGACAGAACAACTCGATTGAGAAATAAGATGGACAGACCGGTAGTTAGAGAGAGACAACAACGATGATGCTACTGAAAATTCAAGAATTATCGGCCTTCAGCTACCGCGAGCGCGGTGACGATTCTACTGCGGGTGCGGTAATGGTTCTGGAAAATGATCGCGGGTGCACTGAAAAATAGACCGCTGGTGCGCTTCGCCTACTAGAAATTTTTAGTTTTCAGTCAGCAGACACCGCGAGTGCGATCCACCTGCTATCAACCCAGCGCGGGTGCGGTAACGTTTTCACCGCAGTTGCAGTATGGCTACGAGAAATTTTTAATTTTCTGTCTTCAACTACTGTGGGTGCGATAGATTTCCAGCGCGAGTGCACTCTTTGAAATTGTTTTCTCCTCTAATTTTTAGTCATGAAAAACACAATTGGGAGTCATAAGATTTGGGGAGATACAAGAACACACTAAACCAAAAATACACAACAAAAAATAATAATACAAGAATAAAAGAAAAACCGAAAACGAAATACAATTAAGAAACAAAAATTTGGGTTGCCTCCCAATAAGCGCTTGGATTAACGTCGTCAGCCCGACTGCCACCAGTCAAAATCAAGATGATCCGCCCAAAAGAATGTTGCCAACATGACACACACCAGCGTCTTGATGAATTAGAGCACATGATGAGGAGACAGTGACGGATGACACGCAAGCACATGGATTACGTGCATGATTTTAATCGTGTGCTTGCGCAGCGCTTCCCTGCGACTAGCGCCTCCGACGATCCATTTCCACCCCCGCCAGACTTTTCACACGGACCCATCGAGGACGATGTTGAGTCTGATGAGGATGAGGAGGTTGAGCTGTCAGGCGAGGACAACGATTCCTGATGCTCGCTGAAACGAAGAACGACGAATCTGCAGACAGAGACGCCACTTCTAATTTGTCATCTTATCTTTCGCTTTTGTAATTTCTTGTGTTGCGATGTCTAAATGTTCGAACATGTTTTGTCTTCGTTTAAATTTCGTTATGAACTAATTGTTTTTTTTTTTTTTTTATTCGAATATATGATAACTACAGTTCAAACTCGAATACCTCTTTTGATGTCAAACAAAACATATTGTACTTTATCTCAATCTATCAAAACAACTTGTACAACTAATACATTTTAAACGATTCAACAATGCAAATGGTACAACAATACAAATGATATAGTTACAATCATGTAGAAGAATCATCATCAAAATTACAATGATACAAATGGCTCCCTGTTCCACAATCGGGTGGATTGCGTCTTCTCATCCCTCTACGCAATCCAACATCTTCAGGATTTTTCTCATTTGAGTAACCTGGAAAAGTGATAGGTGAAATAACATCCCTCTGTGGTCGCATATCATGCACAAGATGTTGATGACCAGCATTAAGAAGATTTGTGAAACTTTGTATGTTCGACCAAGATGGAGTTTGATAATCCTGCTGACCAAACGAACGCAAGTCACCAATCCCTGAATCACTGAAAAAACCAGGTTGAGTAGTAGAGGGTCCTGCAGTATTCAATTGAGTTGGCGGAATATTAGTGAGAAACCCACTTGGTTGCCTAACCAAGTCACTTCCTCACCCGAATGATGATTGATGCGAAAAAGGAGAAGGCGTACTGAAATTTTATTGGACATTAAATTGCCCTGCAAAAGTATTGTACAGATATGTTTGAAAACCAACGACATTAACTGTAGGTGATATGGTGCGAACAATTATTCGATTATACCATTGAAAGTAGTCTTCATCAGTTTGCATCGATCGCCCGTGTCGTACCCATTTAGCAACATATCACAACCTACTATTACACAACTCAATTGAATTTTTATGATAATCTTCCCAATTTTTGTTTCGATAGCCTATTCTCGTGATATTATGCAGATCATCGTTGTCGACGATAGACCCTGAAATTGATTGTCATCTTCTGAATTGTCGCATCACCTGATTAGGACGATGCATCTCCACGGTGTCAAAGAAAATAAAGGGACAAACAGATCGCCATATTTTGTTGTCGTATGAATCAATAATCGTCTTGACATCTATGTCATTCTTCTTGTAAACGATCTAATTAAACTGTAACAAATATAAATATTAAAATTTAACATTCATTTATTCATAAAAAACTTTAATATTCATTTAATCAAAATAAAATCTTAAACATTCAATAATAGTACCTCATTATTATTCATACGATCTAGAGAATCCCTTATAATTCTTACAGCATGTGTCGGCGAATGCATGTAACTAAATCCAATTTTTCACCTACAATTTAACAAATACAATTACATATCAAAATATTATAAAATATATACATGATATTACCACAATAAATTTTAAATATTTATCGTACACCATATGGAGAAACTGGAATAATAGCATATGGATCAATGGGAGGTACAACTAATGTTAACCCATCTCTGTCGGGTTAACACATTTAATCCTGCTTCATGCTCATATCTGCTTATAATAATAAAAATAGTTAAACACAAATAACAAGAAAATTGTGTTAAATAATCACATTACATTATTTATACATGCAGGATATATAAAGGTCCAACCATTGTAGTCTTCTCTATATGTGTTGCGTTACACAATTCACGGTATATAAATACTAAAACTGCACTACCCCAACTATAAGACTTTACGTTCTCAATATCTCATAGCAGTTGCAAAAAAAATGAGTCTAGCAGACCCTCTTTCATAGTCAGGGAACAATATTCCTCCAATAATCATTAACGCAACACAATAGGTATATTTCACAACATCTACTTCTGAACTATCATCATGAACAAGGTTAGACATGCAATGGTCGTGTAGTGCATTCATAGACAAATGACCACCTTTCAAATGTTTTGAAGATAATACAAATCCCAACAAATCCAAACATATGTGTTGTCATTCCTCAACTGTATGTGACACATCTATTCCAGTGACTGCTTGAACATCAATTGTTAGACCCCAAATAATTGAAACATCTTGTAACGTGACAATTGCTTCATCACATGTAAAATGAAATGCGTGTGTCTCACGCCGCCAACATTCAACAAGAGCAGTAATCAAATAATTATCAAAAACTTGTGAGCCACATTCTAAAACTCGATAAAAACTCATATCATTCAAGTATGTAAGTACACGATTGTGTATGTAATTATCAGTGTATAACTTCCAAATCAAATTGTCTGACCTCTTCACTTTGACTATATCATCAACGGTTACGGAAAAAATTGTAGATGACATATGTGTCGCTTGTAAATAGAGGACACTGGGATCTTCTGGACCTCGATTATCTGCCATTCTGAAACAAGTTTTCGATCTTCTAAATTGGTAAGAAACGAGCTTGACGGTTCTCGAGTGAGGAAGGGAAAAATTTGAAAGATAATGAGAGAAATGATAATGTGTGAAAGAATAAGGGAAGGAGGAAGAAGGAGATGAGAGGGAAAGAGATAAGGTGGGGGTGGAGAGGGATACTCTACGTGAAGCGTCCGTGCTTCGTAAGCATGGATAATGCTCAGGTGGAGTTAGAATCTGTGTTTACGAAGATTACAGTATATGTGAATTTTTTTAAAATTATTTTTGAAAACAAAAATTTATTTTTAAATTAATTATAAAAAAAACCCCTCTCCATTCATTTATATTTGCATTTTTTTATCTCCTTTAATAATGCAAGCAAGAGAGCGAAAGGTATCTTGGATGATATGGTATGATGAGCTCTTATCAAGAAGTATGAGTTCAATCTCTCTCTACTTCTGTCGTCTCAGCTTTGAGTCCGTCACATAAGGCTTGTCTAGTTTGTTTATTTTGTCACCGTAGTTTGCTGGTTACTGCGTTGACCCTTTGGGTTTATCCACAACACACAAAAGATAGTGGATACATGTTCTCATAGTTAAAAAATAAAAAGTGTTTGTTTCAAAGGAGATTTTTTTGTTGTTAGACTTTATATTTTTTCCCTGAAATTATCTCTATTAGATTTATCATTTTTTTTGTATGATACTGCATTTATTATAGATGATGCAAATCGACATCAAAAGGTGAAATAACTAATATAATTTGGATTAATATTCATTTCTTTAATTATGTTTGGTATCAATGTATTATATTGATACTAATTAATTATATAATAACAGGCATTACACATTGGTAAACGCTCATTATTTCCTATAAAGCTAAGCTTATGATAATACCGACTCCAATATTCATGTATCCACGTTCTGGAGTACTCTAACATGCAGATCCAAATCCAAATCGTTCCGAGTATATTGATCAATCAGAAATCCACTTGACCAAAAGAGAAGAAGATGATACGAATAATCTCGCAGAGAAATTCACAAGCAGAACAATTTATGATCCAATCTTCTCCACCATCCTCGAACCATTTCCATGGCTGCAAACGCTATCTTCCAGGCTAAACCCCACCTTCATCCTCGGGGTAGTCCTGGTCTACGGCCTGATCAACCAGGGATTTCCATGGTCATTATTCAAAGTGGTGTCGGATTACTACTCGAAAGGAGTCCAGAAGGTACAACCATCGGAGGTACAGCTCTTAATAGGCTTATACTACATTCCATGAGTGATGAAGCTTATCTGAGGTCTGCTGACAGATGTCCGTATTTCATCGTGTCCGTTGTCGCCGGAGCATTTTGTCCTATGACGATTGCCGCTGGCAACGGTGGCATTGGCTTTGGGTTGCTTGATGGGGATATCCGGAGGTGTGGCCAGGGCAGATGTGGTGATGGATGCGTGCATAGAAAGAAATAGCATCGAGATAAGGTCTCTTGTGTCGGCAAAATGGGGCCAGTCAAGAAAGGCAGTAAAGCGTGTTGCATTATTTGTCAAATTTGGATGAAGTAAAATACAATTGATATTTGCCTTCTCACGTTCACAAGCCAGGGGAGATCTATAAATAGAGCTCTCCTCCATCAGTTTAGATCATCTCATTCTCAAGTCTCTTCTTGAGTTTTCTTATTCCTCCTATTAGTTCTATAATATTTGTGAGATATTTGTTCTCATGTATTAAGAGAGTGTGTGTTCTCTTTGAAAATACAGTGATTGAGTTGTACACTACAAAATATTATAGTGGAATTCTTTTCATCTTGCCTGTGATTTTTACCCTAATAATTTTTAGGGGTTTTCCACGTAAATCTTGGTGTCCAGTTTATTCTTTGTTTTCATATATTATCATCTCAAATTCCGCACGTGGGACTAACAAGTGGTATCAGAATCTTGGTTTAAAATTTCTTAAAATTCTGAGTATGCTCTGTGGTTGCAGCCTAGACTGATCTTCCACATCAAAAAAGATTTTTTTGAGATTTTTTTAAAGGCGGGATTATTTTTTCCAGTCTACTAAAATTGTTGTAGACATAAAGACGGGCAGGTACGGATAGAAAAGTTCAATGGAAGCAATTTTATGCTGTGGAAAATAAAGATACAAGCAGTTTTAAGAAAGGACAATTGCTTGGCGGCTATTGGAGATAGACCGGTGGAGATTACGGATGATGGAAAGTGGAATGAGATAAATGATAATGCTATTGCCAATTTACACTTGGCTATAGCAGACGAAGTATTGTCAAATATCTCTGAGATAAAAACAGCAAAAGTTATCTGGGATACTTTGACAAAGATGTACGAAGTCAAGCCGTTACACAACATGATTTTCCTAAAGAGAAGGTTTTATACTCTTTGGATGACGGAATCCTCATCGATGACCGACCATATCAACACACTAAATATTCTATTTGCCCAACTCACTTCCATGGGGCATAAAATAGGGGAAAATAAACGTGCAGAGCTTCTACTTCAAAGTCTACCAGATTCATATGATCAACTTATCATCAACATAACCAACAATATTCGTATGGGCTTTCTAAAATTCGACGATGTCTTAACTGCAGTTCTCGGAGAAGAAAGTCGGCGCAAGAATAAGGAAGATAGGTTGGTAACATCGAAGAAAGCAGAAGCTTTACCGATGATAAGAGGAAGATTTATAGACTGTGACTCCAGTGGGAGTCAAAGACGATGTAGATCAAAGTCGAGAAGTAAGAAGAAAAATATTTACTGCTTTAAATGTGGCGGTAAAAGGCACTTCAAGAAAGAGTGTACGAGTATCGATAAAAGTTCTCAAGGAAATGTGGCAAGTAATTCAGGCAGTGGTGAAATATTATTCAGCGAAGCAGCAACAGTTACAGAAGGTAGGCACAAATTTTGTGACACATGGATTATGGATTCAGGAGCGACGTGGCACATGAAATCTCGGAGAGCATGGTTTGATCATTATGAACCAGTCTCAGGAGGATCTGTATTCATTGGAAATGATCGTGTCTTGAAAATCGCTGGGGTTGGTACTATCAAAATTAAAATGTTTCATGGAATCATTCGCACCATACAGGCATAGACAGCTCGGGCATATGTAAGAACGGTGGTTGAAAATTCTCTCAGAATGGAAGCTGCTGCCAGGATTTACAAAAGTGTCACTACCCTTTTGTGAGCATTGTGTTACCTATAAACAACACAGATTAAAGTTTGGCACTTCTACTGCCAAAAGCAAAAGCATATTGGAGCTGATTCATTCGGATGTTTGGCAAGCACCAGTTGTATCTCTAGGAGGAGCAAGATACTTTGTCTCGTTCATTGATGATTCACTAAGAGATGTTGGGTGTATCCAATCAAGAAGAAATCATATGTTTTCCAGATCTTCAAAGATTTCAATGTACGAGTTGAACTTGATTCAGAAAAGAAAATCAAGTGTTTGAGGACTAAAAATGGAGAAGAATATACCAGTGACCGATTTCATGCATATTGTCAACATGAGAGCATCAAAAGACAGTTTACGACTGCTTACACACCTCAACAAAATGGAGTGGCGGAGCAGATGAACAGAACCTTGTTGGACAGAACAAGAGCTATGTTGAAGACTGCGGGTCTAGACAAATCATTTTGGGCAGAAGCAGTCAAAACCGCTGGTTATATTATCAATCGTTCTCCTTCAGTGGCGATTGATCTGAAGACTCCGATGGAGATGTGGACCTAGAAGCCGACAGATTATTCTCATTTACATACATTTGCAAGTCCTGTGTACGTTATGTACAATGAGCAAGAAAGATCGAAGTTGGATTCAAAATCCAGAAAATGTATCTTCTTGGGTTATGCTGATTGAGTTAAGGGGTTTCGTTTGTGGGATCCTACTGTTCACAAGCTTGTCATCAGCAGAGATGTTATCTTCGAGGAAGATAAAGTAAAGGGAGACAAAGACACACTGAATTCAGAAACTACTATATTTCAGGTTGAAAATAAGAGACGAAGGTCAAATTTCTTGTGAAGCAGTACCAGAGCACGAAGAACAAGAACATGTTGAGTCTGAGGTTTCCAATGTGAGGCAGTCAACTCGAGACAGAAGACCACCAGGTTGACTTTCAGATTACGTCACTGAAAGCAATATTGCATATTGTCTATTATCATATGATGGTGACCCATCGAGTTTCCACGAGGCTACTCAAAGCTCGAATGTATCCTTGTGGATGATAGCAATGCAAGAAGAGTTACAGGCATTAGAAAAGAATAAAACTTGGGATCTTGTTACACTACCACGAGGAAGGAAAGTCATTGGAAATAGATGGGTCTATAAGATCAAGCGTGATGGTAATATTTAAGTGGAGTGGTATCGTGCTAGATTGGTGGTAAAAGAGTATGCTCAGAAAGAAGACATTGACTTCAATGAAATATTTTCACATGTGGTTCGGCTTACAACAGTCAGAGTAGTGTTGGCATTGTGTGTGGTGTTTGACCTATATCTAGAACAGCTAGATGTAAAAACGGTGTTTTTTCATGGAAATCTTGAAGAAGAAATCTATATGCTCCAGCCATAAGGTTTTGCGGAAAAAGACAAAGAGAACTTGGTTTACAGGTTGAACAAATCTCTGTACGTTCTCAACAGGCGCCGAGGTGTTGCTACAAGAGATTTGATTCCAATATCATGAGCCTTTGATATAACAGACTGAGTGCAGACCCTTGTAAGTATTTCAAGAGGCCTGGTGATGATTATATCATTTTGCTGTTGTATGTGGAAGACATGTTGGTAGCAGGCCCCAACAAAGATAAGATCCAAGGATTGAAGGTACAGTTGGCTAGGAAATTTGATATGAAAGACTTAGGACCAGCAAACAAGATTCTAGGGATGCAAGTTCATCGAGACAGAAGTAACAGAAAGATTTGGCTTTCCCAGAAAAGTTATTTGAATAAAATCTTGCAACGCTTCAACATGCAAGATAGCAAGCTAATATCGACCCCTCTTCCTGTTAACTTCAAGTTATCCTCCAAGATATGCCCTAGCAGTGAAGCAGAGAGGACGGAGATGTCTCGAGTACCATATGTATCAGCAGTGAGAAGTTTGATGTTCGCCGTGATCTGTACAAGACCGGACATTGCTCAAGCAGTGGGAGCAGTTAGTCGGTATATGGCGAATCCCGGACGAGAGCATTGGAGTACAGTTAAGAGGATCCTTAGATACATTAAGAGTACCTCAAATGCTGCATTATGTTATGGAATATTAGATTTTACACTCAGAGGCTATGTCGATTCAGATTATGTAGGTGATCCTGATAAGAGGAAATCTACTACTGGTTATGTGTTTATACTTGCAAGGGGAGCAGTAAGTTGGGTTTCAAAAATGCAAACAGTCGTGGCGTTATCTACGATGGAGGCAGAATACATGGCAACTACTCAAGCTTGCAAGGAGGCAATATGAATTAAAATGTTATTGGAAGAGATCGGGCACAAACAAGAGAATGTTTCTTTATTTTGTGATAGTCAGAGTGTCTTGCACATTGCAAGGAATACGGCTTTTCATTCCAAGACGAAACACATTGGAGTCCAATTTAACTTTGTGCGTGAAGTAGTAGAAGAAGTAAGTGTAGATATGCAGAAGATCCATACAAAAGATAACATAACTGATTTTCTGACCAAACCAGTGAACACTGATAAGCTTGAATAGTGTAGATCTTCAAGTGACCTAGCGAACACGTAATCAGCAGGGAATTACAAGATTGAAACGATGTGTGGAGATGTGTTTGGTTCTCAATCAAATTTCCAAGTGAGAGAAATGTCGGCAAAATGGGCCAGTCAAGAAAGGCAGCAAAACGTGTTGCATTATTTGTCAAATTTGGATGAAGGCAAATACAATTGATATTTGCCTTCTCACGTTCACTAGCCAGGGGAGCTCTATAAATAGATCTCTCCTCCATCAGTTGAGATCTTCCCATTCTCAAGCCTCCTCTTGAGTTTTCTTATTCATCTTATTAGTTCTATAATATATTGTGAGGTGTTTGTTCTACTGTATTAAGAGAGTGTGTGTTCTCTTTAAAAACACAGTGAGTGAGTTGTACACCACAAAATATTATAGTGGAATTCTTTTCATCTTACCCGTGGTTTTTACCCTAATAATTTTTTAGGGGTTTTCTACGTAAATCTCGGTATCCAGTTTATTCTTTATTTTCATATATTATTACCTCAAATTGCCGTACGTGGGACCAACATCTTGCTGCTGATATGCAGAGTCTTTGTGGGTTCTGCTCGTCTGCTGGAGCTCTCTTGAGGTGTTCAACCAGTGGGTTTTTTGCTCATCGCAATGGACCTCAGGTCAGAATAAAGGTTAAAAAGAAGTAGAAATTAGAAGTTAAAAAGGAAAAGGGACTGTGAATTTCACATTTGCCGATGTATTTTGGCCTGCTGAAACTGAGGATGCAAATGGTGGAGAATTTTGTTGATTGCAACATTTTTTTCTCTCCTAATTGTGATTGTTATATTTTAAGAGAAATTACAATAGTCAGTTTAGAAGATAAAAGAAACCATAACCATTAACCATCGTTGTAATTCCATTGATTGTACCTTTAATAAAATTTGATTTGAAGGATACACGCTTGATCAGTTATTTCCATTTTTGAGGTTGGATGGATAGACTTCCATCCTTCGAAATAAAAATGGAATAATTTAATGCATGGATGAGTTTGTACATTATGTTTGTATCTATACTACTATGTAAGTTGCTTGAAATAACTACTTTTCAACAAAAGAGTTGGCATTTGGATTATAACTAATACAAGATATCTGCTCTATTTCACATACACGTTACCTGTGTGACTAAAGGAAGATGTTTCGTATGCATGCTTATTTTACATTTTCTGAAAAATTATGTGGGAATGTGAGTTTTGATTGAATAGTATGGTAGACTGAACATGGTGCGGCATCGATACTGAGCAAACTTGTCAATAGTCAGATTCACAAGTCATTGCAACCCCGGGATAAAATAAGCACACATTTTCCTCCGATCCCAATTGTTTATGCTACTGCAGAAGTGGTAGCACTATACAAAAATTGAAAAAACAACACATAAAGCTATAGATAATGCTCCTGCCACGCAAACTAAGCATTCTTGAGATTGGTTTTTGGTTATCGGAAGCATAAATTGTTTTAACACAATAACAAGTTGGACATCTTTCAACCAAAATGATCGATTAATACTTGTCAATCGCCCTCTTTCTAAGGCCATCCACTAAATCCATCGAAATTCAATCATGTCCGAAATCAAAGTTAGTAAAGCCGAATACCTCCACCAGAATACTCCACTTCCTGCCAATCAAAATAAACCCATTTAGTTATTTCGGCATAGCAATATAACAATAACAAATCCCACTAGTAAAAGATTAAGTACTAGAGGTAGCAGTAGATCTGTAATGTGAAACTTTTAATTTGTTCTGGAAAATTTACTCTGCTGTTCGATTTTCAAGAGCAAAATTATTTTCAAGAGCAAAATTATAAACTTATACGAGTTATGATCGTTGAACCTGAGCAGGAGGCATGGATGAAACCCAATCTGATACATGGGTAGGAAGAAGACCCAAACTATTGAGCTGCAAACAGAAAGATGTTTTTTTTTATATATTTTAGAAATGTATTGCGATGCAATGTGAAAATACATTGCTTTCAGTAAGGGTCATAGAACAAACCTTCCAGATGCCCAGTAATAAGCCTACCAAATTAAGCGCTATGAATACTAATTTAGGCAAAATCAGGTCCACTTTATTGTCCTTGTAAGGCTCAAAAGCTACAAATCCAAAAATGGCAGTTAGCACAAAGGTTAATTAATTAATAAAATCATATAGTAGTGGAAACTTCTTTAGGTAACACAATCAGGATTCAAGCTGAATCAGACTTCACTCTGATAATCAAAATAAAAAAAGAAATAGCAATTGATTGTGAAACCTTAGTGAGGTTTAAGAACATGTGAACTTTTACATAAAGGCAGTACATAGACAAAAAGGTTGACATGCTAAAACTCTGAGATACAATAAGAACTACCATGGTACACACAGATTGAAGCAGAAAAGATCATAATGACCATAAAAGAGCAAAAAATATATTCAATGCCTCATCTATATGCTTAAAACTTGCACAATAAGCCGAGAATCAAAAGGCACTTCGATAAAATAAGCGCACATCAAGTAGTGATTAAAAACCAGAGCAACATCTCAACAAAATATCTACAAGGAACCATTTACAGCTCAAAAACTGACAATTGAAAACATCACAAACGGCTTCATCAAATACACAAGCACAAACAGCAAGGGGAAAAGTGTGAATCGATGAAGAGTATGGATTTAGAATAATTTCACCTTTCCCAACCCCTCGGAGTGCATTGATGGGCTGGATAAGAGCTGAAAATGTTATACCGATGCTAAATAGATGAACCGTGCTTCCAGCCATCCACATCATGAAAGCCATCATGAGCAAGTTCTTGATCGGTGCTTGTGCAACCTCCCATGCTTTCTGTTCACGTCAACCAGATAACAGTTACTTGTTAACATTAAACAATAAAAAAAAATTCAGAGGTCAGCCCGAATTGCCAAAAATATTGAACAATACACAATTATCTTGCTTAATAACATCAACCACAGAAGTATGGCAAGAAGAAATATGTTGGTTCGGAGACCGGATTCAAATATATAAATTCTCATAATTTTTATGTAAACGTAGATACCACAATTAACCTAGAATCCAATTAATATGGAGCAAAATACGAACCTGAGCTTTCCAGTTAGCTTCAGCGTCCTTCTTCTGCTTACTCACTGCCGCCGAATCATCCTACCCAACACAGCAAGAGATCCAAGTAAACAAAAAAGTAAAAATCTACAGAAACCAAATCCTCTGAATCGAGACACACCTGTTCCTGAGATGCGCGATTGAACCCCAAAGGATCAGGAATATCGCGCGATGAATTGGATGCAGAATTGTCCGTGAACTCAACGGCCCATCTGCGACCCGATCCCATTACAGCTTTGCCTTTGTCCATTGCCACACGATTGGTGAAAATATGAAGAAAATCAAGAATCTCACACACTCAGCGCGTGAAAATGGGGATGGGTAAGGCGCCGGCTGCAGGATATAAGATAATAATATTAATTTTTATTTCTCTCTAATTGGGGGAGCTTCGACTACTAGGTTAATGGCCCTGAATTNGATTAAATGCGTATTTATGATATTCGATAAGCAATATCTATTTTATGTATAATCTATCTCATATCAAATATGACACTTTTCCAAAAAAATATTATGAGTAAATCTCACGTGAAATGGTCTTTATATATGTAAGACGGATCGAATCGATCCATACCTACATTGAAAAGCGATATTTTTGACAAAAAAAAAAATTTAATATTTTTCATGTGTCGGATCAGGTTGAAAATATATATCACAAAATTGAAATAGAAATAGCTTTTTAATATAACTCGACGAGTAGTTATCGAAACTTGAAACATGTTTAATTTTTTGGTAAACCTAGTAGTGGCACCAACTCAAGAGACCGTGGCCATGATTTCTCAATTATCATTTAGAATCCCTTTATCTTTATTTAATATTAATTCCCTATGCATAATTATCAAAACATGATATATTTTTATTTTATAATTAATAATTTTTTCTTATATTTTAAATTAGAAGTTATATAATAATCTAAAAATTTAAAAATATAGATAAACTAAATAAATACTTCTTAAAAAATTTAAAAACAAAATGGATAACATATTTTAGAAGTCACAGATAAATTGATAAGGTATCGTTTTATAATCATTTTTATTATATATCATTTACTTATCTTATCACACGAATCAAACGATTTCTTTCGATATTGTTTACGAAAATCAAATAATATGATTTGATTTGTGATCAAATATAATAATAAAAGTCAGTCTTGCCACTCAATCGATATGAAATGACTTTCAATCTGGTTTTTCTGCTGTTTGTTCATGATAAATTATGAGCAAATCTTGTCCTCGATCGTCCTTCAATTACCCATGGTCACCTCTTTGATTCCATTTTAGTCACCCTTCAAACTATACAGTATTATTAGTGATTAACCAAACAACATGCTTTAGTCCCCTTTCATAATATACCTTTCAATTATCATTCAGTCGCCTCTGATTTTCAATTCACCACTCAATTAGTTTTTCTTAATTTTCAACGTTTAACCGAAGAGATTAGAACCGATGCTCGAGTTTGCTTAATTGTAAGTGAATTTAGATTTTTACATTTTGATACTCACATGTAAGACACATCCACAAACTCTCAAATATTATGCAAATAATTACATAATAAAAAGTTAAAAATCTAACAAATTATTAAATGAGGGAGGGTGTATACACTAAATTTTAATACAAACTAGTATCTATATGTGCGTTTTAGAGTATTATTTTATTGTAACACAAAAACACCTGTGAGACGGTATCACATGTCAATTTTGTGAAACGAATATTCTATATGGGCCAACCACGAAAAAATATTAATTTTTATGTCAAATATTGACATGATTGATCCGTCTCATGAATAAAGATCCGGTGAAACCGTCTTATGAAAGACACACTCTTATGTAATTAATGATTAAAATTAGTAAGCATAAATGTTTAAATAATTACTTAAAATAAAAATCAACTAAATTGATTAAATCATACAATTAAATTTTTCTTTTTACAAATTCTAAAGAACATTAAACCAAAGTGGAAATTTAATTAAACTAGTTTTTCACCCGTGCGATGCACGGACAATTATTTTATCTAATTAATTATTAAAATTAGTATGTATGATAATTTGTTTACTTTCTCTATAACTTGACTTTTTATCAAAATGAAATGTTTATTGTTTTCATATACATATAGATCTTAACAATGAAACACTGAATAAAAGAGTCATTTTTGTATTTTGGCTAAAAATTAATATCACACATGTGTTAGACAATCAATGACATAATATGTTTATCAATTATATTGTATTTACATTTAAATTTATGTATTATGTAGAAAACAATAACTGTAACAAAATAAAATGATAAACATGATACAAACTTTTAATGTGGTTTTAATTTCAATAAATAATTTAAATTAAAATACAAAGAAACTAAATGGATTATAGATCATACAATTAGAAAACAAAATAAATTACAAATTTTGAAAAACTTCTTTAAATACAACAGTTGTGGTTGAATTTTTCAGGTTGCTATCACTGTCGCATATCAAAATTTTTAGATCCTTAAGATTCGTAACTCTGGATACAACAACGTACAACTGACCATGACTAAAAACAGGGTTCTTCCAAAAAAGTCCTACATGAGACAATGATTGTCCCTGACTTTTGTTGATTGTCATTGCATATGATACAATCAAAGAATACTGTCTTCGTTGAAATTTAAAAGGAAGCCTTAGATCAGAAGGCATCAATGACCTTCTTGGAATAAACACTTTATGACCTGAATTACTTCCAGTAAGAATTTTTCCTTCCAAAACATGGTTTTCGAGTTTTGTCACAATCAATCTAGTGTCATTGCATAATCTAAGAGAATGATCTATGTTGGAGATAAAGTACTTTATTTAATTAAAAGAAATCATATCATTTGTAATATCACTTAACGTAGATATTGATGTTGGAATCAGCATCTTGACTGAACCATGAAAACTAAATTGTTGAGATACTCTGGCTCTCAAATCCATATTTTCTGTTTAAATATTTATAATAAAAATTAATTAAAATAAATTGAACTAATTCTAAAAGAAACATTTATAATGATAACTCACAAGATAAATGTATTAAAGTATTAAAAAAATAGTAATTGATATTTAATATAAATTTATTTAACAGATATTATTAACAATAGCCTACTATACAACTCCATAATCAATTTTGGCCTTAAAGTAATTTAACTAACAAAATTTGCCTGTTGAGAATGTCAAATTCCATACATACATTTTAATTCTAAATATGTTAATTAACAATTTTTCTTTGTTTATATTATTTTACATGAATAAAAAATAATAAAAATGGTAGTTTATATTAAATTTACATACGATTATTTTTTAATCATCTATAATAATTCAGAAATTGTTGGTCTAAGATTAAAGTTAATATATTGAAGAAAAAAATGATTTTATACTATCATTGAAATAAATATATTAGATATCAAAAATAAAATCAATTTAAAAATTAGTTCATCTAAAATATAGATAAATTTTTTTAATTGTAATAATTTTACATCTATATATATGTGTCATTAATTTTAAATTAATAAAATGATTTCAACGGAGCACAATTTTGAAACATGTTTCAAATTTTCAGAATTAATATTTAAATTTTGAATAAAAATTTGAATTTAGTTTATAATTCCCAGAATGAAATTTAATTTCTAGATTTGAAATTTGAAATGTAATTTAATTTGGTTGTAATTCCTAGAAGAGATTCAATTTTCAAGCAATTATTCACACAAATATTAACATACAATTTTAATAATGAATTAAATATATTTAGACATTTATTATAATATATTACCACATTTTTCGTTTATTTCCTTTTTTAGGAACTTACTATATTTAGCAACAACTCTGCTTTTATATATATATATATATATAGATATCATAATCGATTAATATATTTAAAAATATTTTTTATTTTCAAGAATTATCGTGATAAAATTTGAATTTTAAAAATTTTGAAATATATTTTTAACATAATACGTGAATGCATTAACATTAATAATTATTTCTTTTTACAGTATATATATGGCTACAGACAACTCAGTTTATAGTTTTAATATAAAGAATGTTTGTAGTTTGTACAAGGTGGGGATTATGTTCGAGGATCATTCTCTCCTCACTGCCCCCACCCACCACCCGCCGCCGCGGCCTCTTTCGGTCTTTCTCCTTGCCGTCCTCCACACATCACCGCCGAACGCTTCATCGGCATAAACGACTCTCTCCTCCGGTCCTCTAACCAAAAACCACCGATTTTAAATTTTGTTTTGGTCCCATAGACTGAGTTAACTTCTGTTTCTCCGCCTCAAGATTGAGGCTTTTCCCACTATCTCTGTACCGCCGCAGTTACTGCACATCTTCAGTTCCATAAATGTTGGAGTATGCCTTCACTAGTCAGTCCCATTTTAGGTTCCATTCAAATCCATCAAAAGTAACTCGGATGGATAATTCTTCCTTTAATTTCAGCGTTTCAATTGTGCATATGCCAAAAAGAAGGTAAATCTTTCTCGCTCCTCTTTACAGTTAAATCGATGTGTTTTTTGTTTATAAATATAGATTGTCTTCTTTATTAGTATTACAGTCGTGATTTTTATGACTTGCATAAAGAACTGGTTCCTTATCCTGAGGCTTGGTCATGGCAAAATGCTGTTATTGAAGAGAGAAAATCATTGAGCGTCGAGGGTAAAGATTTGGCTGATACTTTGATCATTTTGCATCACAAGCCTGTATACACATTGGGTGCTGGTAGCATGGAAGAGTACTTGAATTTTGATGTAAATAAAATACATCTTTTGATGTGTAACGAACCGACCGAGGTAGTGAAGTTACATATCATGGCCCTGGTCAGGTTTATGACACTCAAATTTCTGTTGGGAAAATTACATAGCATAAAATTGATGTTCATGTACACTAATGTTCTGTTCAATTCTAGTTGTATTGTAGCTGGTCGTGTACCCCATACTCAATCTCCATTACCACATCAAGGATACTCATTGGTACCTTAGGAAACTTGAAGAAGTTATCATCCGTGCTCTTTCCTCGACGTTATCTATCGAAGCTTCACGAATAGAGGGCTTAACTGGTGTTTGGGTTGGTAAGTCTGAAAATCTCTTTTGCCTGGAACAGTCTCTCTGCTACTCATGATTCAGAATTCCTTTAAATAAATTGTCCTGCTCTCTAATTCCTATGCGACCTTCCTAGCATTCTTGGATCTTGATAACTTGAAATCTTATAAATCCATTTTGTGTTCTGTCATATCTGTGTAGTGCTTAGTAATTTTAACTCCTTTTGAGTCCTTCAGGGAACCAGAAATTAGCAGCCATTGGTGTAAAAGTATCAAAATGGATAGCATATCATTGCGTGGCGTTGAATGTCACCACAGATTTAAAACCCTTTGAGCAGATAGTTCCATGTGGGATCAGGGATCGTTAAGTTGGAAGCATAAAGGCGCTGCTACGTGAAATTTTTTTATATCAAGTAAATCGACAAGAGCTTAATCACGCTACTGATGATTCAGAATTGATTGATGCCACTCATAAATTGCTGATTGAGAAATTTTGTGAAGTTTTCCAAGTTGATATCCCGAATAAACATGTTCAATTAGGACTCTCTCGAGAGAACAACTGTCTGACTTAACTTGATGAATAGTCGACTCGCCAAATATTCAATCAGAATTTATATGCACAATAGTCACTCTAATCCTTTCTTTCTTCAATTGACATGGTTCAAGGCATCATGATATTGGATAGAATCCAAAATCTTGTTATCTGTCTTTCTATATTCCTGGATGCTTGTCTTGGAAGAATGATCTTGAGATTTTGAAAGTTTCGATAATGTTAAATTGTCATAAGAATACAATTAATAAATAGAGTTTGTACATTGGTTTCTTTCCTTATATTATGTTTATGTTATGGATTGTATCGTTTCGTCTTCACCACTTGCAATAGTCCAATAGTGTTTCGTTTTCCACCCCAACTTCTAATTGAGAACAAATGATTGTTGCACCAGAAGCTATGATCAATATTATACCAATTCGTGCTCCATATTTAAACACAATTAAGACAGTATCAACTGACCTTCAAGTTGGCAATGATCAAACACAAATTTTTTGGATCTTGAAAAGCAATGAGTAACAAACTTTCATGTTTCGAACTCTGGAAAACATTTCCAGAGCTCAGATGTCTTGGACAATTGCTGAGAATAGCAACTGGTTGAGATCGATAGAGTCCGGCTCGTCCACACCCTCTACAAAACCGAAATTGTTTTGAAGTATGTAAGCAGTGAGCTCAAATGGCTATATAAGTAAGTTGTTATCTGACTTTGTTGCCGCATAGACTTAACTAAGCAGAGCAACTTAAGTCTTTATATCAACATTTACATTATAAAATTCAATCAAAATATCACCTGTTTTAGATCTGACTTGAACAGTCCATTCGTCAATAATCTGTACATCATAGACAAAAGCTTTACACAACAGCCACACTCATTCAAAAAACTGTTCGAGAAATAACCACCAAGAAAGTCAAAATGTGTAGCGACTCTACCAGACATGACCATAGTAGAATACTTCATGCCATGACACTTGCAAAAACAAAACCTCGCCCCTTAAATACTGGTTGCTTGCTGGCATATGATGCAAAACTTTATGCAACACATGGAAAACGCAACCAGTAGACACTCGAACATTATTCCCTTCATCTCAAGGGAAAGAGCAAATGAATGATGGGAAGGCTTCTTAACAACAGTAGTTCAGATCAAGATAATCAACACAGAACCTGGTTGAAGTTATCATAAGAGAGATCATCAGCATCACACGCCACGGGAACACCTGCAGAAGCTTGCAACCTCTGCAGAAGTGTCTTGTTCCCCACCAAGACTGTTCTAGCTTTATCAATCAGATCCTGCAGGTTTAAAAGACTGAAAAATGTTCGAATACTACAAGTGGGATCACTTAAAATCAATAAACTATTTACTTGAATCATCATGAAATACTAATCATAGCAACTATTTGGGCTTTGTGAAAGAAATAAACATATGGATCTTCGAAGAAATACAAGTAGACATAGCTCACAACTCAAAACCGTGAGAAAAAATCAAATGTTGGTTCACAATTTGAACATCTCTGGAGAGTGATCTCAAAATAACTACATTCTATTTACTATTAATTGTTTAGCAACCTATATTTGTCTTCCCATAAATACATAATTTGTAGACAGAAATACAAGGAATTCGATTTGGATTTCCATAAGACAAGTGTGGAATCACTTATACCTTCAATTGCACATTTTATATTTATTAATTAGTATCGATTCTTGTTGAAGAACAACACATAACTTATAGTAATTCAGAATAAGACAACTTACACTTGAGAAGGCGGAAGCACCATACACTGGTCCTTTAGGGATGACATTTCTTCTTCGATTTTTTTCAACCGACCCACAAGATTCATGGGATTAGCCTATCAAATCACACGCCAAAAGGACCCAAGGGGGAAAAAAGAAGAGATAATCAACACCCACGTATTGTGTCGAAACCCAATTCAGAGTTACAAAAATCTAGTCCAAAAAAGTGATGGGAACCACGAGATGAAAAATAAAATAATCAGAGGAAGAGAAATGGAATACATTATGAGGGTAGAGTTGGTGGAATTCTTTCTGGAGCTTATGGTGAACAATGGAGAGGTCGCGGCTGGCTTTGGAAAACAGGCAGAGCAGCCCATCTACTGCTTGGTGACTCTCCATTCCTGCCGTGTCGTCTCCTCTTTGGGGGCGCTTCGAAAATTCGAAAATGGACTCCCAATTTCGTAACTTTGTTTTGAAAAAAATGAATATCGTAATATTTGATTAAAAAATAGACAAAAACTTGTGTAAGACGGTCTCATGGGTCGTATTTTGTGAGACGGGTCTCTTATTTGGATCATCCATGAAAAAGTATTACTTTTTATGCTAAAAGTATTACTTTTTATTGTGAATATCGGTAGGGTTGACCCGTCTCACAGATGATCCGTAAGACGGTCTCGCATGAGACCTACTCTTTTATTTAAAAATGTAATTTACCGTTAAATTAAATTGATATTAGTCCGATCAACATTGAACTCAAAATATAGCTTATTAAACATGTATCGATGCTATTCTCATAATTTTCATTGCTCAAGTTTCATGAAAACTTTACAAATAGAGATCGCAAGGTGTTCCTATCTCTGTGAAGCATATTCGGGTAAGTTAAATGTGTATCGCGAATCGATATTATCGTCCTATCAAATTATGCAACGGATTTAACTGACGAGTTTGGGTTGGATATCCATCCATTGCTGCTTATCACTGTTTGCAATAAAGTTTTAATCGGGACGAGAATTTTGACAATCAATTTTTGCCTAACCTAGATTGGAGTGGCAGTATGGTCCAATTCGTTTTCTTATTTTCAGATTGAAATGCTTTTGATCTTAGAGAGTCGGATGGTAAATTTAAAAGTTTGGTACTATTCGTTTTCGCTAGCTATATATTTAAGGATTGGCCTCACTCTTCTCCCTAGAAAAAGGACTACTGTTAAATACATCCAATGCATCGACCGACAATTACATTACATGCATAAAATAATTAATGCTATGCTATGATAATATATATACATGTATTTTCATAAATAATATTTTGTTTTTTGTCTCTCTCCCAAATATACGATTGTTTCTATATTTTATCACAATTACTTTTATATTTCAAGATGAAACATGTTATATGATGATGTCTGGGTAGATTTGGTGAGCTAAGTGGATAATCTACGGAGCAGAGATGATGTTCTTTCCCTGTGAAGATCTTTGACTCGATGGGATCAGTATGGCTGGCCTGATGGGACGAGCCTAGCCTGGCCTGATGGGATGAGCTCGGGTAGCCTGGCCTGATCGGATGAGCCGTGTGGCCTAGTCTGGAGGGATGAGTACAGGTAGCCTAGCCTGATGGGATGAGCCCAGGTGGACTGATATTCTATAATCTGATGGGATGAGCCCGGGTGGCCTGGCATTTCCTGTCTTGATAGGATGAGCCCCGGTGGCCTTGCCTGTGAATATCTTTGGCAGGGAAAGATGAGCTTGGGTCAGAAAATCAGTGTACACTCAACAAAAAAATGTCAGTGGAGCGTCGAAAAAATTTCCTGTATGGCCACTCTGATGCTTAAGTCACTACAAGGTTCACTAAGTAGAGAGAGAATTTATTGAATGCATTAGAATACAATATATATCACTTTCCCAAATGAGCAAACTTGGGTATTTATAGGGGAGAAGATGACATCGATTATAGTGCATGTACACTGTTCTTGATTAGACATATGCTCACGCCATGTCCACTAACAATTGCCCATGTCATGTTCTTTGACAACTGCCCATGCTCTATCTTATGATAACTGTCCATGTCATGTACTTTGTTAGTAAGCATGGTGACTCATACCGGTGGGTCCATACTGATGATTAAGTGACATGAACCCTATCAGGAGAGAGGACCCTGGTCGAGCTAGATGAGCCCTGGCCGAGCGAGATTGATAGCTAGATTAATCCTAGCCGGGCGAGATGGACCCTGGACGGGCTAGATGAACCCGAGCCGGGTGACCTGAACCCTGGCTAACTGATGATGCCCGGTCTCTACTCAGTTTCCCTGGAGCAACTTGGAATCTGGTCCTAATTTCGGTCATCCTTTCCTGCTTGAGTCCAAGGATGACCAGGGCATCACCACTCGCTCCTTAAATAGTCGGGCTAGAATCATACTTGTTGTCCCGATTAGTCATACTTGGACTCCGTCGAAAAGATAGTAAATTCTTGTTTTCGGATCGACTCCTACAAATAAAAAGGAGCAATTTGAAAAAGGATGGTGGTCTCCCTGTAGATATGGAAGACTTCTCCAATTTGGACAAGACCATTGACCCATTCTTTGATAATGATGATGAGGCGACGGTACTTGTTCAGCTATCGATGAAAGTATTCATTTTCTAATTGTTGAAAAGTAACTGAGGCTTAATGTCTCTCGGACTTTGATAATGTGTTGGGGCCTCATGTCTCTCGGGCTTAGATAAAATGTCAGGAACTCAAGTCCCCGGCCTTTGAATAAGGTGTCGGGTCCTCATGTCTATCAGGCTTAGATAAGGTGTCAGAGCCTCATGTCTCCAGGACTTTGAATAAGGTGTTGATGCCTAATATCTCCCGGGCTTTTAACTTTTCTACTTGTCCTGCTATGTTAGTTTTATTAAAAACCAAATCACTAACCTGAAAATATGAATCTAAATTCATTTACGGTAGAGTGAGATTTCTTATTTGAGTCGAATTAAGTGACCAATATAGTTGTACGCTACTGAGTGCATAGCCAAATGTTCTTCCATGTCAATCTGGAAATAGCTACCGAAATTCGAGCCCGGAAGAGCCATTAGATAAAATCTGAGTGCCGAGTTGGTAGGTCTTATTTCAATGGAAACCGTATCTACATCTATAGATCAGATTTCTCACAGACGAAGCCAATGATGCCTGGATAGATTGTATGAGCTGGGTGGACAATCTACTGAGCAGAGATTATGTTATTTTCCTGTGTAGATTTTTGACTTGATGGGATTAGTATGGCCTGGTCTGATGGGACGATCCTAGCCTGGCCTGATTGGATGAGCCCGGTTAGCCTGGCCTAATCGGATGAGCCAAGGTGGTCTGGTCTGAAGGGACCCGGGTAGTGTAAAGACCCGGAATCTTGCAATAGGAAGACCTATAGGAACTTTCAGCTCATTTTTGGCACAAAATTTTCGAGTTCCATGCAATCATAATCTTAGAAATTTGAATAATCATTTTTCCCTCATTATTGATCATTTATCACCATTGTAATGACTAATTTAAACCACATTAAATCAGCCATTAAACTACCTATATTAAAAGAAAAATAATGATAATTAAGAGGAGGTTAATGACCATGAATAGGTATTTTAAATATGACGTTAATGGTCATGAATAGATGTCATTAAGAGAAGGTTAATCACCATGAATAGTGTTTTTAATATGAGGTTAATGGTTATGAATAAATGTCATTAAGAGAAGGTTAATGATCATGGATAATGACATTTAAGTTGAGATAAATGACATTGAATGGGGTGACCCTTCACCTTACCCTTGGAGGCCTATAAATAGTGGATTTAGTTTAGTGTAAAATGGCACCAAAAATCCTCCCAAATCACTCATAAGTCTCGACCACTTCAAGCAAAGAGGAGAGGTTGCATTCGGCTATTGTAGTGATGTCAAAATGCTGCCCAAATCGTGACGGAGGTGCTACCCAAATGCTGCTCGTGTTCGACCCTAGTTTTACCCAAGTATCGGTTAAGTTCGAATCGTACATTTGAACCAAGGGTAAGTGGCTTTTGTTATGTATTTCCTTGTAACTTAAACATTGTATAAGTATTTCATGACATGCTTGTATGTGTGTCAAACCATTTTCAAAAATGCTATTACATATTTCATAAAATCTCGATCGATGTACAATATGTTCCTTCTATTTCCGATGTTCTTTAATTCTGCTGAGTTCATTCAAAAATTCCGATAAGTGTTGTTTGATACATCTAATTCTGTGGTGCACTGTTATGATTCGAGTGGGATATGGAACGACGATTGTAAATTTATATAGCCCCCATCAGTGGGTATAAAACTGTGTTTTGACCCCATCATTGGGTATAAAACTGTGTTCTGACCCCCATCAGTTGGTATAAACATGTGTTCTGGCCTCACCCCTTAGAAGACTAACATATGGGGGACAATTTGACCATGGATAACGAGATGAATAACAGTGTTTTCGTTTGTTCTGATTCGTCCTGTTTTGAATTGTTTATTAATCTCTGTTTCGCATTTCGATTCTGATTCTGATCTGATATGATATACTACATTTTGAAAATCAGTTTGCAATATGGGTTTTAAATTATATTTATATGTACTTGTGATAATCGATCGGCCCCCGCTTGCTGAGTGTTTCTCAAAACGCTCACCTCTTATATCTCTCTTCAGATAAGAACGGAGATCAAGTAGACGAGGATGAGTAAGACATGCTTCGGGGTTGGTGATGAAGTTTCGAGATATGTAGATTTCTCGCTTGTGTTCTTCTTAAGTTTTGATTCAAGTTGTACAATGCTTCCACATATTTTATTTCGCTTTGGAATTTATCGCTGTAAGACAAGATTATTTTGAGTTAATTATGAAATAGACTGGTTTTGGTTTATACTGAACTACGAGGCTTGTTGTTTGACGATTATGTGATTGTTGAACAACGCCGATGGCGTCTAACCCCGGTCTCTGGGCGTAACAGGTAGCTTGGCCTGATGGGATGAGTCCGGGTGGACTGACCTTCCTTAACCTGGTGGGATGATCCCGGGTGGCCTGGCCTGATATGATTAGCCCAAGTGATCTGGCATGTGAGTATCCTTGACAGGGTAACATGAGCTTGGGTCAGATGACCGACACACTCAATAAGAAAATGTCAGTGGGGCGCCGAAAGGGTTTCTGGTGTGACCACTCTGACGTTTAAGTCAATACAATGTCTACTAAGTAGATAGAGAATTTATTGAATGCACTAAAATGTAATATATATCACTTTTTCAAATGAGCAAAGCTAAGTACTTGTAAGGGAAAAGATAACATTGATTATAATATGTACACTATTTTTTATTAGACATAAGGCCCAAGTCTTGTCTTCTGACGATTGCTGATGCCTTGTCATCTGAAAATTTAACATATATTTTTAACATTGCTTGTCCCTGTCATGGCACGATCATAATTTTGACTTGATTTGTATGTTCACACCTAAATTGTTTTATTTATTTTAAGCATGTTATGTCCCAATTCTTTATTGGGAGAGTTTAAGCATTTAGACAATAGCCTACTTTTGTTTTCCTTTTCTCATTTCAGACGTTGCTTGAACATTTAAAAGTTTTCATATTTTTTCTTGAGCTGGGGAAAGGTATATTAAGTCTTGAATACGATATCTTATTTTAAACTCGAGATTTTAGTTATAAGTTATTCATAGTTTTCATTTTTTGTTTCTTTCATCCATTTCATATTCCCAACAATTTTTGTTTACATTCTTAAAACTACTCTAGGATCATTATATATATTGTACTCTAATCCTAAATATAATATATTAAAATTTTAAAATAAAATTTTCAAACAATTTCTTCATAATTAATAATTTGCCCAATTTCTTTGATACATAAGCTCTTATTACTATAAGGCCAATTCCCTTATTAAATTGTGTGATATTCTCTCGAAAGTTCGGTTTATTATTTTTAAAGCAAAAATTTATGTGAGACGGTCTCAGGGGTCGTATTTTGTGAGACGAATATCTTATTTGGGTCATCCATGAAAAAGTATTACTTTTTACGCTAAGATTATTGCTTTTTATTGTGAATATCGGTAGGGTTGACCCATATCACAGATAAAGATTCGTGAAACCGTCTCATAAGAGACATTAGACCGTGTTCACTAGATTGGATACCGAATTGAAAACTTCTTTTTAAATTTGAGATTTTGATGTTAGATGGGCTACAAAGATTTTTTTTGACTTCTAAGAATAAATAAATATAATATAATATAATTATACAATTTGGATATATTTATGTTTATATAAAAATTAAATCGGTTTAATCCCATACTCAAAATGAACGGTGCGGATGATTTGGGGTTAAAAATTATTCTTTATTGGTTCTTTGTGGGTTGACGGGTTGACCCATAAGATCCAACTATTTCTCCACTGAGAGTCCTTGTTGACTTAGTGTGTGTAGTTTTTGCATACTTAGATAAAAATAAATAAATTAATGAATAATTAATTTTTCATACAAAATATATTTGTAAGTGATACAACCAACATGATAATATTTTAATAATTCGAATAAATAAATGTTACCATTTTTAAGAATTAATTGCTTGTTTGGTTTCCCAACTTTGTTGTCTGGCATATTGATTAAACTATAATATATAAAAGTAGACGTGTTGCGTATGTATAAAATAATATATAAATATTATGAAATTTATATGTCTGATGAATACTTATTTTAAAGTATTTTTACAAAATCATCGAAATATTACTGAAATTGATAGATAAACGTAAGAAAGTTAAAGAATAATATTTTGTATAACGATAAAATCCGCCGTCACTATTTTTCGATGCACACTAAATAAATCTTCGAATTAACACAATAACTTATAATATTTGAAATATTAGCTTGGTATACTGAAATAATAATAAATTTATAGAAAATGTAAGGAAGAATTGAATATTTTCAGTTTTTTTTAATGAAATATATATTAGGTATGGATGTCGACTTGCATGCATTATATAGAGGAAAATATCATAAAAAAAACACATCGCTGTTTCACAAAACTGTGATTGGTTAATGGTTGGAATTTGGCCAACCATTTCCATCATTAATCGCAGGACAAAACGCGTATTTCGACGTGATGTTATACAGGAAAAAAGAAGAAGAAATAATATAAATATGACAAAAATTTGTGTGAAACGATCTCACGGATCGTATTTTATTGTGAATATTGGTAAGGTTGACCCGTCTCATAGATGAAAATTCGTGAAATTGTCAAACAAGAGACCTATTCTATAAATTAAGATTCATAATTAATGTATATATATCACCACCACTACGAAAGAATTTCATGCTATATATTTAATTTTTATGCATACACTAACGGGGAAGTACAGACAAGTAATCTTACGTATACTCGGGGGCACCGAAAATTATAGAAGAGACGTAGCGTAAGCAATTCATAAATTGAAGCATTTAAGTAAAAAAAAAAAATCTATAAAAACGTCTTCTTTTATGTTTGTCCTACTCCTATCATTAATTTATTTTACTTTTTATAAGAAATCCAGTTTAGATTTGGCAAAAATGTTTTTTCTCTAGTTTTATAAAAAAAAAAATAGCATTTTTTTCGATATGGCGCTACAAATAAGTAAATATGTAGGACTGTTTCGCATCGAATGGATAAGCAGCACCAATTTGTGATCCGGCCGAGACTTTTTTTCCTCGTTTGTTCAAGTTATATATATAGTATGCGATAATATTTTTTTGGGATATATTTTGTTAATATTGGGACTTGGACCTAACTCAACCCAAAAAACTAACTCTATAAGGGAGGATTGTCCAAGTTCTTATATACAACTCCCAGAGATTTTATCTAATTGATGTGAGACAACTAACACACCCTCTCACGCTCAGAAATGAACATTTAGAGCATGAAGTTTACAAATGATCCAACTATGAATAGAACGAGTAGCTCAATTATGGGCAGTCCAATACATAAAAGTTGGACATGAGCTCTGATATCATGTTAAAATTGAGATTTGTACCTAACTCAATCCTAAAAAAACTAGTTCGGAGGATTGTTGAAGTCCATTTTTAACAAATAACATATTTGAAATAAAAAGTATGCATTAATATCAGAAAAAATCCCACGAGTTTGACACAGAGAACAATGAATAAATGGTCCAAATTATTAACCAAACTGCCCCACCTATATATCTATTTAAACGCAAAGACAATGAGAAATGCATAAACTTGCAATAGTGGGTGACGTGCTTTGTTGAAATTTTCTATTTAAATACAAAGATAGTTGTTCCCACCACAAGAGTGCTTAGCAGCTAATGGCCACTCTCACTTGCTCTCTTTTTCTCATTTTCCTTTCGTGTTTTTCAAATGCTTTGCAAGCTTCCTCTCAAACCCATTTTCAAACTCTCCAAATAAGCTCTCTTCTACCAGCTTCTGCCTGCAGTGATCCCTCTACAACTAAAGGTTACATATATATATTTTTTCCTTATATTGCATATATATGTTANCCTACCATGCTTGTTCGAAGATTTTGTTCATCAAATGTGTGAATAGTAAATATATAAAGATTTTGTCAGCGTGGACGAATTTAGGAAAAAATATTTGTAGTGAAAGCTGATTCATTACATCTGTAGATCATCGTTCAGTCTCATGAATAATCAACATTCATGATCAACTACGGAGTACAGTAACCATTCNAAGTCGTTTTTTTTAAAGTTATATACATAATTGAGAGGTTAACAAGTCAGACATTGAGTGGGAAATCTAAGCAAGAACATTTTGCTGTGTTTAATTATTATCTAGTGTAATGACATAACGTGAAACAGGTGACAGCAAGAGGGAATCAACCATTAAAGTTTTTCACCGGCACGGTCCATGTTTTCCACAAGGTCAAGACAAGATCGTGACCGCGACGCCATCTCTTAATGAAGTCTTTTCCCAAGATCAATCCAGGGTAGATTCGATCCATGCTCGACTCACTCCAAAATCGAACATAAGCAAAGTCGAGGAAAAAGAAGCCAACCTCCCTGTGAAATCCGGTCAAACCCTCAATTCCGGGAACTACGTTGTGACCGTGGGCCTTGGGACCCCGGCAAGGACCCTATCTCTCATATTTGACACCGGTAGCGACCTGACATGGACGCAGTGCCAGCCCTGCATTCGGTCTTGCTACAAACAGCAAGATCCTATCTTCAACCCTTCCACATCGAGGTCATACTCAAATATATCATGCAATTCGGCTCAATGCTCTCAACTGTCTTCCGCCACAGGAAACAACCCTGGCTGCCTTTCGGGCTCGACATGTCTTTACTTAATACGATATGGTGATCAGTCCTTCACAATTGGTTACTTCAGCAGAGATAAACTGACAATATCAGCAACTGACGTGATACCGAATTTCCTGTTTGGCTGTGGCCAAAACAACCAAGGATTGTTTGGCAGCACCGCAGGAATAATAGGCTTAGGAAGAGACTCTTTATCACTAGTCTCCCAAACAGCTAAACAATATGGCAAATACTTCTCTTATTGCCTTCCATCACGTTCAAGTTCAACAGGATACTTGTCACTAGGCAAAAGTTTGGCCTCAAAAAACATAAATTTCACCCCCTTCGTTCGCTCCCAGAGCACATCATTCTACTTCATAGACATTGTCGCTATAACCATTGGCGGTCGCCAGCTACCCATCAGCCAATCCGTTTTCAAGACTGCTGGAACCATTATAGATTCTGGCACTGTCATAACACGACTCCCACCCGGAGCGTACAGCGTGATGAGCTCGGTGTTCAAGCAGCTAATGGCCAAGTACCCGAGTGCACCAGCCTATTCTATCCTTGACACTTGCTTTGATTTGAGCAGTTTCAAAACCGTGACGATTCCAAAGGTAGTTTTCACCTTTGGCGGCAATGTAGAGGTTGATTTGCCTCCTTCGGGGATACTTATCGCCACGAGCTCATCAAGGGTGTGCCTTGCTTTCGCGGCGAATAACGCTGCCACTGATGCTGGGATATTTGGAAACACCCAGCAGAAGACACTGGAAGTGGTGTATGATGTTGCTGGAGGGAACTTGGGATTTGGCCCTGCTGGCTGTAGCTAAGTAAAATTTTAGTACACAAACATAGGAAGTTGGAATTGGAAGAAGTTAAGGTGTGTATACATTTACTTACCTTCACAGGAAAATTAAATAAAAAAAGTAACTCAACAAAAAAAAATCCTTACATTTCGAGACAAACCACGTTATGTTCGATGAGTTTCTCATGGTTAATTAAAAAAATGTTCCTTCGACATTTTCAAAAGTATTTTACTCAGATAATCGATCTATTATCTATTATTACTATATATAAAATAATCGAGAATTGATGTAAACATAACTGGTTATGAAATTGAAGTCGAAAAGTAACTAAACACTTTTCTCTTGCACGTCTTTGTACCTTCGATAACCAAAAAAGTGTTTCTATGGCCTCTTTCTCACCAAAAATTGTTTTCGAATTTCGGTTATTTCTTGCAAACTTCTATCGACGACTTCAACTACTAAGTGTTTTTTCATTAGTGCTTCATCACACATAATCAAGCGTGTTTTGCACAATATCTGAACAAGTCCGCTTAATTTTGAAGTTGTACAATAACTTTCTTAATGTAAAATGTCTGATCGATATGCATGTGTCACTTGAAAATATTACAGCATTGAACATTTAAAATTACTCTAAATTCTATCAAATAATGATATTTTACATTTTAATAATTAGATTTTTTAAACGACGATAATGGTATTTCATATATTAAAATCAATATTATTAATTACAAAATTAACGATGAATTATCCATAAATCTTGCATAACCTTTGAGATAATCAAACTTATTTCAAGATCAATTATATTTCAATTCAAATTGATTTCTTTATTTTAGGCTATTGGTCATAGATGTGCATTACTAAGATGTTCTTAAATTATGTGTAATTTCGAGCCTTCGTAATTTAATTTTGAATTTATATTATTGTGTCATGTATTATTTCATTATTTACAAATACCAAGAAAATTTTAATTTTTTTTTCCATTTTTAATATTGATTATATAATAAAAATAATTGGTTATATATAAACATTGTTTGCGAATTACCAATATTTGAACTTAAGTCTTGTTTATAAAACGATTGCGTTGAATCAAACAAATAAAGAAATTCAAATAAAAATGTTAATAATCAGGAAAAGCAAAGGAGAGAGAATTCCTGGTTTAGTCCTTTATGTTTTGACATGTTCCCGATTTAGTTCCTAACATCCCGATTTAGTCCATTTTGTTTAGATTTTGACCCAATTTAGTGTAACTTCCCATTTTGTCCTTGTTTTCATTTTTTCTTTGTTTTTTTAAATTTAGTATGTGGTGTTGTTACACATATTGAGCATATTCAAAGGCATAAGACTACGTAAGATTTTCAGCATATATATAATAGATCAAAGTTTTTTTTTAATCTTAGTATGTAGCGTTGTTAGTCTGGCCAAGGGCATAATGCTGCACAAGTTTTCCGGCCTATATGTCATAGATTTATGTCTTCCTTTTACTTTCTGTAAGGTAAAATAAATGTCATACGTTTTTGAACAAAATGTCGTCGGATTGTGTCCATCGGATTTTACATACTACTCCTGACATCTTAATCACAAAGTCGCAACCGATGATTCCTGACACAGAGTCCTTAAGCAATTCCTATCATAACATTGTTTCATTTTCTACCTCAAGATATATATTAATAGATGTATTTTAAGAATAATATATAACAAGAGCAAAAATTAGAAATTTTATTCAGACATACTAAATATTATAACAACCTCTTGTAAAAAAAGAAAAACTTGTTTAACAATTTATCGTAGCTTAGAAAACAAAACACATAAACTAGGACGAGAAATGCTATAAATTTATTTGAAAGAAAAATGAAAAAAAAAAATCGATGATTTCAACTTTCTTATGACTTGTATTAATAGAATTTTCTCCGGTTTTGAAACTCGAACTTCATATTTGTGAATTAATTTTTGAATTATTGTTGCCATATGTGACCAATATATGAATTATTTGAAAACCGAAAACGGTTTCCTTTGTATGGCTCGTTTATTACTTTTTCTTCCAATATGTGACGTTTACATCAAGTACCTAAGCAAATAAAAATATTAAAGGGCTGCAATTTATACATTACCTCATGGCTTATGTAAATATATATTCCCGTGCTCTTTATTAAAAGATACATTACTGAGTGACAATACAATTATTTAGTGTCACGCCTAGAGACCGAGATATGGAACATCCGGCGTTGTCAATAATCATATGACTATTAATGTAAAGTCCAAAATGCGATAACGTAATCCAACTGCATGCAAATCTAGGGAAAATGAAAAATGAAAAATAGTTTTAATTGCATAAATTAATTATGGTATGCATGTTTACATATTTAAAAATAGGGTTTTATATTAGAATGCATAAAATTGTGTTTTAAAAGTTATTCGAGACGCGATCGAGGAACGGAGATCGGGAACCATATAAGAGAAAATATTTTTATTAAAGGATTATTTTTAATTATTTAATGTATGATATATTTGAATTGGTACTTTCGAAAATGGAAACTTTGAGATGTTTTTACGCGCCGACTCGTATTTTAAAACGACAATCAATTTTTGACGAAAATAGGGGCTTTTTGGAGGCTCGGTGTTGGAAACTTAATTTCGGATGTTTGACAAACAATTTATCCACGGAACCAACTGATAAAATATTCGTATTAAGCAACTGAAGTATCACGAGAAGTATCTAGGCAACCGAATCCAGCTGAACTGAACTTTCGAAGTTAACTGATTGATCAGTTAGAAACTGATCAGTTGAACCTAACTGGATTCCTGAAGACAGCTGACTGATCATTTGGAAACTGATCAGTTGATTCACTCAGCGCAAGCTTATCAGCTACTTTCATCAGCTGATCGCTCAGGCTTAACACGTCATCAAATGAAAGGGATGTTCAACCGACATCAGTACAAGCAGACTGCAACTTGTAGTGTAACGTCGCATTTCAGAATCTACAGTGTACGATTGTCAGAAGAATATCGACGTGGCAAATCAACGGATATAAAATTCAAATATTATATTAAGTTACCGTTGGAAGAGAAGCCTATAAATAGGCGAACAGAGCAGCTGAAGATATACACAAGAACTACTATTTTACTCAAGCTGTTACTCTGCTGAAATCAAAAGCTCACTCTCTTACTAAGTTTTATCTGTAGCTTTCAAGGCTACCATATTCGAGCTTGTTAGCATACTGTAATCTCTGCTATATTATTAAGTTGTGCTAAGATCAGTCACGAACTAAGAGTTTCAATTGTGGCATTGATAAGACCAAACTGAAGTGAGTCAGTACAAACAGTGTATTCGATCAAAGTCTTTTAGTAGAAATCCTATCTTCGTGATAGAAAGGGTGACGTAGGAGTTATTCCATTCTCCGAACATCCAGAAACAAATCGCGTGTTTTTTTTTCTTCAGTTACCTTTTGTTTTAGTTATTCTATCTTTCATTCAGTTTACTTCCGCAACTGTTTTCTCAGTTAAACTGATTGTCATTGACTTACGAGATATTTAGTTTCACTTTATCATTAAAACTGAACTCAACCTTCGAAAAAAGAACATAATCTGTGAGTGTTTATTCAACCCCCCTTCTAAACACATTTCACTTATTAACCGATCCTTTCACTCGGTTAATATTTTCGAAAAGAAACCTAAACAAAATATTTTAATTATCATCTAATTGGCTTAATGGGTCTATTATACTAAGTTATTGGGTCTAACGTGTTACCATAGTATTTTATATCAAAGAACCAAGCTTCCAAGCTCTTTCAAATCCCTCAAAGTCATTCCCCACCCCTAGAAAACTAGTACTCTCCATCAGCATCAACCACACACATCACAAGAAATTTTGAGAAGGAAAATCACGAAATTTGAAGTGAAATTCAGCAAGGCCCTCTCCGTCAACGTCCCTCGCATCGCAAGTTGAGTTTCGTGCGTAATATACGCAAAGGCACGTCTTAATCTTTCTTCACTCATATTTCACACCATATTACATGATATGATATATGTTTGCATGAAAATATGATACACTTTGTATATTTTCGTTTTTATGGCTATACATGCACAAAACTAGTGTTTTCTCCTTGCAAAACTCTTGCTTATGATGCATAAGTTGGCTGCCATCATAGGGCTATGGGAAAGGATGAATTTCAGAGTGTTTAGGAGCCATATAGGAGGCTGCATAAGGGCTAGATGTGAGGGAACCAAGGTTGAACGAAAACTTGGAGTTGCATGGGCTAGGGTTGCGGTTTTGCTTCCGAGGTGCATACGGCTGCTAGCTGTTGTTAGGTCACGTCCAGGGGTCGTAAGAGGGCTAAGCCATGGTCCTAGATAGGTTACACGAGGGCCGGTTCGAGGGCAAGGGGGCTTTGGCATGGAGGAAGTCGCGCATGACTTGTAGATCGAAGGGCTGAGTGGCCACGGATTCTAGGCTTCTTAGGTTCTATCCAGTAGGGTCCCTAAGAGTCGAAGGTTGCATGGGATGGTCAAGTTGGGGTTCGAAAATAGGAGGGCAGAATTTTCAGTAAAGGTTTAGACTTTTTCAAGGGTTTGAATTGACACAATTTGGGTTGTATATGGTATGATTGTGTGTGAATAAGTTATGGTTCAAGTTTGATAAGATTTGGTTAAGTTTCGAATCAAATCGAGTCAAAATCAAGACGCATGGTTAAGTTTTAAAATGAATTGAGAAATTAGTCGAGAAGCTTAAGTTTATGTCTAAGAAATATTTATGGATGTATTTTAAGGTGTCATGTTAAGTTTGGATGGATTTGGGTCGTTGTTTTAAGGTCTAAGGATAAATTGGGAAAGTTAGGGTTTCAGGGGCAAAACGGTCACTTTACACCTGAAAAATGTTAGACGTCCTGGCAGTGTCCTGAATGCTATAACAAAGGTCAAAATGATTATTGTAAATGTTTATGGAATTTTATGACGAAACGTTAATGCTAAAAGACGTGTTGCATGTTTGGTTTAAAAGAAAAATGATTTATATATGCATGAATTTTTATAAGTAATGGAAATATGAAAAGTTGAAGGAGGTGAATTAATGTGATTAATACGTTGATACGATGATATGTAAGGCTAAGGCTCAGTTGACAGGTGAGAGTGTCGTTGATGTCCCCGCCGCCCGGTATCGTGGTTATATGTAGATAGATCTATCGACCTACGGCTGATACGAAAGTCACAATTAAGGATCTTAATTCAATAAAAAGGGAAACGTATACATATATGATGAAAGGAAATAAAATATATGATGAAAGGAAAATGTTTAAAGTTTATGTTCATGAAAAGATATTTTTATTAAAAGTATTTTCACTGTTGCTTGTGAATGTATATGTATTACTTGTTATCATAGTTAAGGTTTGCTGAGTCAATAGACTCACTAGGTGTGATCGATGCATGTGAGCATGATTTTGATGGAGGACTTGATGGTTGAACTAGCTGGACTGAATGTGCACACAACCCGAGGACCGTCGCTAGTTTTTCATAATTATGTTTATGATATAAGTTTACTTTAAAGATTTTACAACTTTTGATGCTTTTGAGAGGATTTAAAGAGTTTATGCTTTATTTTGAAAGATGTGATATTTAGGTTTGATTAATGATTTATGATTTTATGATATGCACTACGTTTTAGATTTTTAAATAATTAGTTGGTGAGTTATTTTTAAATGGCGCAAAATTTATATATATATGTGTGTGTGTGTGTGTGTGTGCAAGCATATGTTCGGCCGAAGCTTTTAAAAAAATAAAATAAAATTCTAGTACATTTTAAAGAAAAACAAGTAGTGGATGTTTCAGTTAACAACAAGCCTCGTAGTAATCAAATATCCCAAACCAGTTTATTTTATAAATCATATCAATGTCTTTACAAAACTTAAAAGAAATGCGAAAGCGTAAAAAAAAAAATAATAATAATAATAATAAAGAAATAACATGACTAGTCTCGTTACGAATTGACATCTTCACCATCCCCATAAATATTTTTGTTATACAAAAATTCAATTTGTTCTTTGTTCTTATCTGATGGACAAATAGGGTTGATCAATCATAGTTGATAACAAATACACACACACACACACACAAATCACGCTAACTGATCAGTTCTCTAAGTTATATTCTCTAAAAGGGCGGGGTCATAATATCGGTTATTATATCTCACCGCATCAGGGCCAAATCAAATCAAATATCGGAATTTCCTGACCATTTCAAATGCGAATCATAACAGTGTCTTCAAAAATATTTTCTCAAACATGCTTTCATAAATCATTTAGCAAATTGAAGGAATAACATATGCCGATCGAATTTCAAGAAACATATATAATTTATTTTTTTGCAAAGATGGACACACTTATGAAGAACATATATGTCAATATATATGTGTATTAAATAATACACTTATGAAATACAAGTGTACATAAAAGTATAGCAAAAACCCACTTACGGTTGCTCGAGTTGGAACCGAACTTTGATCGAGACTACGAGAAGGAAGGTTGCTCGATTATTGCTTCGAAAACAGCTGTTGTAAGGCTTTGAATTTACACATGAATTAGCTCGAACTTAACAGTAATTTGGATTTGAAAATGGACAGCAACTTAGATTGAATACAGCTCCAAGATGCTGCTGAAATATTGTTGCTAAGGGACTCGAAAATTTGATGTAGATGCTTCCAAAGTTGGACAGCTTTTGTGCTTGGTTTGTAGTGTGAGTTCACTAGCCTTTAGCTCCTTTTTCTAGGCCAATATGAGCAGCTGAAAGGTGCAGTCTTTACTACTCATTCAAAGCTATTAATGTCTATTGAATGTACTGTTACAACTCACTCATAGCAGCTGCATATGCCTTTTCGAATTCCAAATTTCAAGCTGCATTTCGGGATCCTTTTTCTTGATTTTTGTAGCTCTTGCAAGCTTGGTCAAAATGCTGATTTAATGGCTGTTAATCTCGATTTTAAGGACATTTAGTGGCTATTAATGGTGGTTAAATGCTCATTAAACTGACTGTTACAACTCGTGGCCACTAATGATGGTCAAATGCTCATTAAATCAGCTGTTACAACTCGTCTCACAATAACAGATTTTGGGTCTTCACATTTAGAGCTTTAGCAAAATTGATGAATAATATTTAATTGATGATAACATGAAATAGATTCCAATAAGAGATCAGTATCAACCATGAAAGTTTTTAATAGGCGTGGTCTATGTTTTCGAACACTGCAAAAAACGAAGAAGAAGCTCAAATAGCGACTGAATTAAGAAACCATCACTAATTTTACCTATAGTTTATTAAAATTATGTTGCTAATTAGAAATTAGTGACGATTATTAAAAACCTGTCACTAAATTTACCGATTGACATTAAAAATCATCACTAATGGCGTCAGTTTTAAATAAACAATCGCTAAAATTAACGACAATTTTGTCGATATTTATAAAATCATCGTCATTAGCAACAGTTATTTATAACCATCGGTAAATTTAGATGGATTTTTAAACCGTGGCTAAAAATAATGACGTTTTTTTTAAAATCTTTGCACTTAAATAAATAGCGACAAATTATGTATAGTCTCTGTCGCTAATTGTGACGAAATTTCTAAATTCAATTACGCCGCAGATCTGAAAATCAAAAAACCTCCCGAAGTTTGTGACGACTTTAATAAATGTTTTATTAAAATCGTCGTTAACTAACAACGATTTTTTCAAAAAAATATCGTAAGTTGCCAATATATACCACATTTCCCCTCATTTTTTCAATGATTTTCACATTTCTCATTTGTTGTAGGCGAGTTTTTGGAAGTATTTTTTTTGCCAAATTTCATGCATTTCTAATTATTATAACTTGTGTTTTTGTTTAGTACTGCAGATCTGGTTCAAGGCTTCAACTTTATAAGTCGGCGCTTCAATCAGGTTTTTCCCATATATAATTAATTATCAGTTATAATAAATAAATATATATACGTGTGTTATATAAATTTAATTTATTGCTATATATTTTGTATAAAATTGCGTGCATGTTTCTATATTTTGTAATTATATGTTAGATAGGCATATGTAATGGAGAACTTGCATGCTATATAATGATTTTATATTTTTATTGTTAACTAGCAGATTTTGATATGAAAATTCTGTATGCTAGATTATATAATTTATTGTACTATTAATTGTATGTTAGATCTAACTAATATATTATGCATGTGGCTAGTGTATTTCTTTATGTATGTTAATTTAATAATAATTATATAAATTTACATACTACAACTATATATAATTACGTGTATAATTATCGATATTAACTATTATTTAAAGTAATGTACTATATTAATATTAAATAATAAATTTAATATTTAATAAAATTAGATTATATAATTATATTATTATTTAATATTTTGAAAATTTTAATTTAACAACGATTTTTTGAAAAATCATTCAAAAACTATCACAAATGGAGACAATTTGAATAAAAAAATCGTTAATTATAATAATTAAATATCATAATCATATGATTATTTAATATTTTGAAATAACGAAGATTTTTAAAAAAACCATCGCAAATGGAGACAATTTGAATAAAAAATTATCGTTAATTAGCGGAAAATAATTAAATATCTTAATTATATTATTATTTAATATTTTACAAATTTTAACTTAGTCGATTTCAATCAAAATCTTCACAAAACAATGGACATTAATTAAATATCATGATTATATTCTTATTTAATATTTTGAAAATTTTAAGTTAGTGATGTTTTTTGGACAGTTTAACAAACTGTCGCTATGAGCGACAACTTGAATAAAAAATCGTCGCTTTCTTCCCAAATCGCTGCGAAATCAACGACAGGTTTTCATAGATGCAGTGAGTTTTAGTGATGACATTCAAAACCGTTGTTTGTTGCATTTTTTTTAGTGGACGGGGACAAGACAAGGCCACCACTATCGCTACCACACCATCCCTAAGTGAAGTTTTTTCCCAAGACCAATCCCGCCATGCTCGACTCTCTCCAAAATCAAGTACCAACGAGGAAAAAGTCGACCTTCCTGCAAAATCTGGCCGAAGCTTCAGCTCGGGGAACTATGTAGTGGTGGTCACTGGTCAGCCTTGGGACTCCAGCAAAAACCTTATAGCTTCGACATGGGCAGTGACCTGACATGGACTCAGTGTCAGCCCTACGCACAATCATGCTACAACCAAGTAGATCCCATCTTCGATCCTTCTGCGTCAAACTCATACTCGAATATATCCTGCGATTCGCCTCAGTGCTCTCTGCTTTCCTCCGCCACTAGAAACGACCCTGGCTGCCTTTCAGGATGTACATGTCTGTAAATGACACAATACAGTGATAAGTTCTCGGTTGGATGCTTAAACAAAGATAAACTGACCCTATCATCCGCTGATGTCATTCCAGATTTCCTATTTGGCTGTGGCCAAAACAACCAAGCTTGTTATGTACTACAGCAGGAATAATAGGCTTAGGAAGAGACCCTTTATCGATAGTCTCCCAAACGACACAAATATATGGCAAATATCTCTCTTACTGTCTCCCATCAATTTCAAGTTTCACATGGCACTTGACACTATGCAAAAATGGAGCATCATGGAATGTAAAATTCTCCCACTTTGATCTCTCAAACGACACATCACTCTATTTCATAGACATAATCGCTATAACCATTGGGGGTCTCCAGTTATCTATCAGCCAATCGGTTTTCAAGACTGCAGGAACAATCATAGACTCAGGGACAGTTATAACACGTCTTCCACCAGAAGCTTAAAGCTCAATGAAGTCAACGTTCCAGCAGCTTATGGCTAAGTATCCTAAAGCACCAGCCTTTTCAATACTCAACACTTGCTATGATTTCAGTAATTTCCCTACTAAGACTATTCCAACCGTAGCTTTCACCTTGGTGGCAATGTGAAACTTGATTTGGCTCCCTCGGGGATACTTATCGCCTCTAGCTCATCTACCGCGTGACTTGCTTTCACAGCGAATAATGCTGCCATTGATGTTGGGATATTTCGAAACACTCAGCAGACGGTACTGGAGGTAGTGTATGATGTTGCTGGAGGGAACTTGGGATTTGGCCCAGGTGGATGCAGCCAAGTATAAATCATGAAAATTTAGTATAAGAGCAAAAGTTCTATCAGAGTTGGAAGTTGTCGTATCTATATTTACCTTCATAGCAAAATTTAAAAATAAAGAAAGCGTGACAATAATGTACTGGTAGCATTTACATAAACTTCTCTATTTTATGTATGTAACAGAAGTTAGACTTCTCCTCAAGTCGATGCCACTTTAGTCGTGCTATTTGAAATTTCATGGGCTTTTTTTTAAAAATAATATATTTTTAAAACTTATTTATTAAAATATTACAGAAATGGAAGGTTTATAAAAATATAACAATCCGGATTTCAAAGTCCCGGATTCAGAAATTTTTGAAAAAAAAAATTAATAAATTGTGTATCACGGACATTTGAATCCGTGACACTGTCTCGGATTCAGAATCCGGGACAGTCTGTCCCGGATTCAATGAATCCGGGACCCCCTATTTATCGCACCGAGTATTACGTAATCGATCTTCGGCGTCAAACTCCTTCCGCGCAAATATTTCATATTTTCCAACACAAATTTTTTTCTCTTCGCTTCGTTTTTTTATGGTAGTTATAATTTTTAGAATCCGTAACTATGTTCTCTTTATAAATTACGTCGATAGTATGATTATTAGAATTTCTAATTTGATTTGAATGAATTCTGTCGAATATCAAAATTTTAGAGATTTACGTCGAGTCTCGGTAATTCAGAAGTTGATTTGGGAGAATTGTGTTGAGTATCAGAGTTTGGGAGAATTGCGCCGAGTCTTAGTCGAATCTCTATTATTTATTTTTATATTGATTTTTATTTTTTGTATTATATTTCTGATAATTTTTGTAATTTATTGCAGATATTAAACATCGTTCGCTGATTCATTTACAAATTTCGTACAACCACATTTGAAAAGGTAATTTCGATAAGTTTTTATATTTTAGTTGTATTATTTACGTTTTATTAATGTAATTCTAATTTTTTCGGTTGTATTTTAATATTATGTATAATTTTGTTATATTTGTTATTTTTATTATTATTTGATTTTAAAATTACTAATACGAAGATTAATAATAAATTTAAATTGTTGAATTTGGAAAAAAAAATTCAAATATTGTATTTTAAAAGAAAATATATTATATTTTAGTTGTATTATTTACGTTTTATTAATGTAATTATAATTTTTTTCGGTTGCATTTTAATATTATGTATAATTTTGTTATATTTGTTATTTTTCTTATTATTAGATTTTAAAATTACTAATACGAAGATTAATAATAACTTAATAATAAATATAAATGGTTGAATTTGGAAAAAAAAATTTCAAATTTTGTTTTTTTAAAAGAAATTATATTATATTATTTAAGTATGAGAATGAGTTAATGTAAACGGTTTTGTCACTGTTTAGTGTATTAATTAATATAATGTAATAAAATAAATTTAGAAAAGAACTAATTGTAAAATAATATTAATACATGTAACGCTTTGAAATAATGTAATCACGTCTACTTACCAAGCGTTACATGTATTTACCATTTTTTTAAAGAAATAATAATATAAATGACGATTTATAATTATTTCAAGGTTACACGTCTCGACAGTACATGTATAATAATAATAATAATAATAATAATAATAATAATAATATATTTTTATTCAATGATATAATTAGAATTTATTTTATTTTATTTTAGTAACCAGATTAAGTTTTAAGGAAAAAAAATTATTTATCACGTGCTAATAAAAATTTTTTAGAAACACAATTTTGACAAATCTAAGTTTATCTTGTAAAATTTTCATTTGTTTATGTTTATTATGTTTTTTTTCTTTTTAAATTTATTGATACTATTAATTGTTAAAAATGTTAATATAAGAAATTGATATATTTGAAAATTTTAATTACACATGTTTAAAATTTTAAATTTTTAATATAAGTCATAACAATTTTTTTAGTATTATGAAAACAAACATTGATATTATTAAATATAAAGTTTAATTAAAACAATATAAATTGTAATAATAATAATACAAAACTTGTAAGTGATTTTTGAAATTTTATTATGATTGTATACATTATGTCATAGTTTTAATATATGTGTAAGAAACTCATAATTAAATTTTGTTATGACTGTATACATTATGTCATAGTTTTTGGTTGCAGACATGGATACTGTCAGAGCCTTACTTTACGTAGGTGGATATGTCATTATTGAATNTAAAATTACTAATACGAAGATTAATAATAAATTTAAAGTATAATAAATCACAATCAATAAATTCTAAAATTTTAAAAAGTCAATAATACAAAAATTGTATATGAATGTTTAAAAAATATGTTGCAGCAACTACTTGTAATTAAAATAAAAATAAAAAAATTGAAAAATATACAACAATACGATGTAAGTAATTGTGTATATCTAAATAAATAGTTAATGTCGATGGTAACGATGCCCTCCAGTGCCACACGGTGGTCTTCTGATTACTCTACGTCCACGACCTAACATCTGTTCATCATCTCCATGCGTACTTGTTTGGGCTGCAGATGTACTGGTATCGGCAATGTTCCCACCAACCTCATACCCTTCTGTATCAGAATATTGTTCAAATTGTATGGGCGACGTGTTAAATGTAGGGCGACTCTCACTCATACCCGGTCGAAAGTCACTTTGTAAAAATTGCGTAAAACTACCAGCAAATGGAGTGTAGTAACCAGCGTCATACGATGGAAAGCTTGAAACCACTGGCGGAGTAGTGTATGCCATATTTGAAGATGATGGTCCGGGTTCAAACTCATTTCCTGTCCACATCGGTGGATATTGCACATGAGCTGGGCGTGTCTGTGACATAGATGCATACGTTATGTAACATATATTTAATACAGTAAATTATATTTACGTACATATGTAGATAAATTGAACATGTCTTACGATAAATTGTCGGTAGTTTGCATCAACAGGATGGTAGCCCATGATGTTTGGAGGTACCACTGGCGGCGAGAGCACTATTTGTGAAATGCGATGATACCAACCAATATAGTCCACTGTGATGGCGGGTGAACCAGGTATGACATAATCCCCACCAATCACAAAATTATATCTATCATTCCACATTTCTACAAAATCTTTGTGATATGTCGCCCAATCACAGTTGTTCCGGCCTTGTCGCGTCAGTTTATGGAAATTGTCGAAGTTATTAGCATGTGGCGGAATACCCTGACGCATTCCAAACTGTCGGAGACACCGCTCTGGTCTATGCATCTCAACTATATGAAAATTGATCAATGCGCATGCCGACCGACATAGATGAATTCTATTTCCATCAAGAATTCTGCCAACCTCCGGGGATTCAATATCATAAACTGTCCATAGAAACTGAAGCAAATAAAATGAAAAAAAGATTATCAAGTCGATAATATATAATTCAGACTGAATTTGTAAAAAATTTCAAACTCTAAACAACTAATTTATTGATCTACCTGCCCTTCTACCATCCTGTCAAGCATATCTCTCATTATACGGACAGAATGATGGGCCGTATGTGTCCAAGAGAAACCGCGTCTCCACCTGCAATTTATAAAAGTACACAATAGTTTCATTAAAACTAAATAACAAAATAATAATAATAAATGTTAATTATTTCTTATTAGTACCGTGCGCCGTATGGTGGGAATGGTAGACCCTGAAGCACATCTCCAGCATGCTCTGCTGACATAGATAGTTGTTGCGCTCTATCGGGGGAAAGAAGAGTAATTCTAGACCACACCCAAATCTGTAATAACATACAACATAAATAGTCAAATCGTACGAAAAATTAATTACAACAAATATAATGACAGTAGAAGTGTAAAATTACCTGCAATATCTGAACAGGGCCACACAAATCAACCTTTAATCCCATTGATGTGTCGCACAACTCTCTATAAAGATATGCCAACACAGCAGAACCCCAGCTAAACGTATTCACTATTTCTATATCCTCAAGAAACTGCAAATACATAAGTTTCACAGCAGCACTTTCCGAGTCCGGAAACATACATCCACCAATGATCATTAATGCAACACAACGGGAATATTGTGCTACGTCCTCTTCAGTGCTTTGATCATTAATCATATTATTTAGGCAATGGTCTAGCAAAGCGGTGAGATAAAGATGTCCACCTTTAATCTGCGAAGATGTAGGAGTAAAACCCAACCAAGTAGCGCAGCGTTATTGTAAAGTATTTTTGTTGTACTCGGTATCTACACCAGTGATGGGCATGCCATCAATATTCAACCTCCAAATAAGGGCAACGTCCTGTAGGGTGATTGTTGCCTCGCCCACTGTAAGGTGAAATGTGTGTGTCTCACGACGCCATCTCTCAACAATGGCTGTAAGCAAATGATTATCATAATATTTAATTGGACCACACTGAATGACACCATAGAAGCCCATGCGTGCAAGACATAGGCGGACACGGAGGTGAATCCCAGCAGTAAGTAATCTCCAAAGACATTTGTCAGACCGACGTGACGGAATTAGTGCATCCATGTTTTCAGCATTGATATTATTTGATATATGTTTACCCCGCAAATACAACACATTATCCGTATTTTCAGCCATCTTGCAAACAAAAAATCATTAGTTAACAAATATTATATTTTATATAAACAAAATTTAACTAAAAATTTTAATAATAAACAAAATTTATTTGCAATTTTCCGGCTCGAAAAAATAAAACGTATATGTTGATGACAAATTGATAAAAAAACTAATTATTATAAATTAAATAATTTCTTTTAAAAATCAATAATACATTATAAAACGTAACATGTAATTATAATACATACATTATTAATAGTTAATATTAATTATAGTAATAATTATAAAATGTATACATTAGTAATAGTTATTTATTATAACATGTAATTATTAAGTATAGTAATAGTTATAAAACGTATACATTGATAATAGTTATTTATTATAATAAATAAATTAATAATAGTTATAAAACGTATACAATTATTGTAATTAAATTAAATTTAGTTATTATTATACAATTAATATTATAATATTAATATTATAATTATTCCAATATTATAATTATATAGTTAGTATTATATAATCAATATTACAACTAATTCTAATAATACAATTAATAATTTAATTATTGTAATCAAATTACGTATAGTTATTATTATTACTTAAAACTACTATCGTTCATAGAGTGCTCGATGATGCAAAAAATCTAAATTATAGTATTATAATTTTAATAATACAATTAATATTATAAATATTGTTATTATTTAAAATTAATACAATTAACAAACAATAATAAATATAATAAACAAAAAAAATCGAAAACTTACGTTATTCAAATGGAAAATTTTGTAGATTGGTGTCGGAAAGAGACGTGCTCGAAAGAAAAATGCTGCTACGCAAGAAGGAAGAATGCTCGTTCGGTGATGGAAAATGAGGAGCGCACACCTCATTTAAAGAAGGGGAAATGGGGGTGGAGTCACGGATTCATTGAATCCGTGGCAGGTGGTCACGGATTCATTGAATCCGTGACCTTTTTTACTTTTTTTTTAATTTTTTTTAAGTGTCACGGATTCACACAATTTATTACTTTTTTTAAAAAAAAATTTCTGAATCCGGGACTTTGAAGTCCGGATTGTTATATTTTTATAAACATTCCAATTCTGTAATATTTTAATAAATAAGTTTTAAAAATATATTATTTTTAAAAAAAAGCTACCGTCTATAATATGTTGCTTCCTTAATGATTGTTTCTATGATTTCTTGGGGTAAGACGAAAGTCGAGACAAAAGCGTCTCTTTAAGTCTTTCTTGAAGTCTAGGTTTCTGGCTATCCTCCTCACCTGAGCACTACATTCTAGACATGATCCACAAAAGATGGCATATTGAGTATAATAATTAGAGTGCCAACCAAAAAGGGTGAAAACGGACGAGATATGAACACTTAGAGCAAGTGATGCAAGAATTGAACACTGGGTCCGCAAAAACCCAACAAAAATGTACAAATCGAAGGCATATGAACCTTCATGTCATCAGAAAATGCACCAGTACCCTCCAACTAGACAACACATTAAAGTACAGAGTCGTACAATCAACAGCTTTATGAGTTACTATGGGACGCATCACTTGCCTGTCACCACGTGGAAAGCAATAATAAGAACTACCAAAATATAATTGGATCATTAAAACTCAACTCAGATAAATTTAAACTTGGATACTCGTCGCACTAATCAAATTCGAATTCTTTTAAACTTCATCATTTATTGAATCATAGTCAACGTGTTTCAGACATCACAAACCAAAAGGAATACATGCAAAGTACACACAAAAAGGACCCACGCAGTTATATATGTGTTTTATGTAATAGTCACACGCTTAAATAAATACATGCATAGACTTTTGAGGATACTCAAGTTTAATGGTAGAGCCAAATGGGTCGGACAGAGATGACCACCCCTCTGTTTTTAATGTTTTTATAATTTATCAATTTTTATGTATGATATATTTACAAAAATATATAAACTTTCTAAGTGTTAATTTCATCCCCTCTGTGAAAATCCTGACCCACAAAAATGGAAATATCTGCTTCGACCGCTTTATTTTGGAAGGAGTTTCAATATAAAAAAGACAACCCAAAAATTCAATACAATCATTCAATTCCATATCTGTCACAAGTCATTACCAAACAACAAGAAGAAAACGCAACTGTTCACAGCTCAAGAAAGAAGAATCCAACGTAAACATCTTTACAGCCAAACACAACACAAACAAATAAGTATTCAATTATTATTGACTTAGATCCCTGCAACCATATACAAAGGCAAATGATAATTTGCCCACCCCTTTTCTTAGCAGTACATTTTTCCATCCAAGTTTTTTACTAATATTCACCATTCAAAAAACTTTGAGGAGTCAAAATATAAAAGTTTCTTTGAAATTATGTATAAAATATCATCTTAAATTTTCTTTTTTGTTTAAAAGGGCGAAACACACGGTAGGCCTGGTCAGCATCAATAAAAATTGTAAGAAACCAGCCCAGCCAAACTTGCCAAAAATTCTTTGCCCCAGAAAAGCATGACTGAGGATGAGCATGGAGATTGCAGATCTCCATTTTTATCGAAACAAAAGCATATTTCAAGCATGGATGAAATGTACAATAAAACAAGGTAAAATCACCAATGACATAATTAATAAATACCCTAAACCTCAAGTTCACGACAAATTGCAAGTATTTTTCCAAGTCAATAACTTTGTATTGAAAGCACTTTCTTGGATCCTGTTCTTCAAAGCGTTTGAATCCATCAACCATTGAATTGCATATAAATTACATGACTGACACATAAAACACATGCAACCCTAAAAAAGCCATAACTGAGCTGATATAGCCTTACAACATATAGGTGTAACAAAGACAGGAAATTTTTAAGTTCTTAGGCTGGCAATGAATGACAAAGTAAAAACAATAACGAATAATTAAGAGATGAAAAGACGAAAGAAATGGTTGATTGATTCCATCAGTGGCTACTATCTACAATTCCCATTGGAAAGGGATTTCACATTTTCTTCACCATCATTAAGAATTTCAGAAACTAGCCTCAGTTAAAATTGGAAAATAAAAAATAATCGAAACATTATTCATTGTTATCATCATTCTCACTTTCACCACCACTGCTCATTGGTAAAACCTTACTCGTGGGAGTGGCGCTATCAACAAAAGTGGCAGAACTCATCTCCATTTGACATATCCTTACCGCACCAAACAACCTCTCCGGCAACTCCTCCTCCGTCTGTGACTCTACCAGAAAACCCATATCAACCGTCACTGCCGTTACGCATCCCAACGCAAGACGTAGAATCGCCGTAGCAATAGTCGAGCTGCCAATATCCACATCGATTTCCAAATAGTTTGGTCCCCTGTGATAGTAGCAATTCAAAGCCTTGCCCAGCAAACAAGCCGAATAATTCCCGACAGCGGTTTTTACAATCCACGGTCCTTTCACAATTTTATTCACGATCTTGAACCGGCTATTGCGAAATGCGTCCGATCCGTTGATGAATTGATACAGCAACGGATGCGAGTTTATCGACTCATCCACTTTCGTAGCAAAGTAAAACACTGCGGAGTGATGCTCACGGCCAGGTACCTGGAGATTTATCGCGATGACGAAGGTTTTTGCCTTTTCATGATTACTTGAGCCACGCAACGCGTTCATAACGCGGTTATCGGGTCGCGCCAGAACGTGATCGAGTTTCGCGTTGGATCGGAGCCAATCAACCCCAGCCGGATTCAGCAGCCACTCTCCAGCAGGGACTTTGATTTTCTTTGAGAAATAATTTGGTCCACGGACGGAGAAAACATCCCCTGGAGGCGATGCCCATCCGTTGGATCCCCTGTGGAGATCGACATGGTTCAAGGATCCACCGTTGATTGTCCCATCTCTCCAATCATCAGTGTCACCGGCAGTGGAAGTGGCGGAAGAGCGGTGGCTGTGTTGGTGGTGTTTGTGTTTGTTCTTCGTAGGACACATGTTTTAGGCTCCGCTGTGGGTTTTACAATCACCGTAGAGTGAGCAGCTTCGGGTTAAATCAGAGGAGGTGGAGAACGCTTACCCTTGAACTTAAAGGAAACTACGTAAATGCCATCACTTGCAAATTTATCAATTTCAAAATAATAAAAAAAAATCACGAATTTATGACCTAACAAACTCACAATTTAGTAGTCTGCTTCGAATAAAACCGACTGTCAATACCAATATTAAGATATACAAAAACCTATGCGAGATCGGTATAATTTTGTAAGACAAGTTTTCTATAACCCGACTTATGAAAAATATTATTTTCTCAATTCAAATATAGATCGAATCGATTCATCCCACTAACATAAATTCATGAGAATATCTCATAAAAGATATACTCTTTTGGATAACGAAAAAAATGTAACATTCAATATCTCATGTTTACTTATTTTCCATTAGAAATAAAAATATTTTTTTCATTACGTTTCAATTGTATAATATTGTAAAGTATCCTGGGACAATGCATGATATTCCATACCACTTTTGTGAAGTGTTGATATATTTTATTGTACTATGTATAATAATTGTGTTAATTATTTTAAAAGCAAGCAGTAAAATAATGAACAATGAAGCTGAACAGTGGGATTCCACGGCATGGAGTTGGCATTCACCCAGTTTTCCACGGCAAAAGTGTCAAATGAAGACAAAAACAATTTTAAACTTTCTTACACTTTTAACAAATAAAACCATATTTTTTTTATCATTGGTGTTCAGTCATCAGTCCACGTCGAGGCTGGGTATGATTTATGCTAATTTTTGTTTTTTTTTAAAAAAAAAACAAAAGGATTTCAGAAAACTCATACTGAAAATGAAAAAAATTATATCTTGTAAAAAAAACAAGAACCATACAATTTAAAAAAAAAACAAAAGGATTTCAGAAAACTCATACTGAAAATGAAAAATATTATATCTTGTAAAAAAAACAAGAACCATACAATTTAAGTTACGCCCGCAATGATGATCGATGAAAATGATTTGTCTGCGTTAAAGAATGCACGTATCCTGAAAAAAAGGTAAGTGGTAGTTATTTAAATGTCTTTTGGTGTTGAAAACCAACTCCATTTTTGTGGCTCTTTCAAGAAAAATTAACCACAGATGAGACTGATCCTTGACAAAGACTGGCAAATACAACACTAAAATAACATGGGTTCGGTTTATGTTCCAATCAAATAATAACTTCCCGAAAAAACAATCATTGTCTCAGCGTTTATCATCTGCTAAAACTAGTTTTTGTAGAAATTGAAAATCCACATGACAACATTGATTCTGAGTAACAATAAATATTTGAAAGGTAAATCCAGAGTTAACAAGTACAAGACAAGACAATTACGTTATATGAATGTAACAGATACCACACAAGCACAAGTTAAAGCTATCGAAATTGAATCTGAACGCCTCCTCTCGTGAAACCTTCCTACCAAAGCACCAATTAAATAATCAAAAAAGAGATCATCCAAAGAAGAAACAAACATTAGCAACTCTTTAAAGATCTTGATGGTTAGGTTAAGCATTCTATATAAAAAAAAAGGCAATGCAGGAACCACAAAGCCACCTACTCTATGGAGTTCAGTCTCAACTCTCGATGATCATTCGGAATACATTATCAATCCAAGAACCATCTAATATTATTTTGTATTTCCAAATTCAGTTAAGCCACGTTATCATTCGGACTCCAAATGAATATTTCTGGCAATATTAACACGGCAAAAGCAGGGGCATTGCAGGTGATCATCCATGTAAAAATTGAGATTTAGACTTAACTCATTTCCAATGCCTAGCTCGAAGGAGGAGAATTGTTCAAGTTCATAAATACAATTCCCAAAGAGTTAATCTAACCGATATGGAACATTTACTTCACCCCTCACGTCTACGAATAATTATATGGAACATAAAATTTACCACATGACTAATGGACAATCCAACACATAACGGGGGGCTTGGACATGATCAGAACTTGGGTTTGATACCAAGTTAAGATCAAATGTCTACCACTATAGCAAAAAACATAGCTCAAATAAGTGGATTGTTCAATTATATATATAAAATTTTCAAAAAACTTAATGACATTTAACAACCCAAAGTTTGCTTCTTTATTCAATATTTAACGAACCACAGAGTATTGACAATTTGAAATACAACTCATAAGTAGGCCTATTAAACAGATTCCAGTAAGTCTTCTTACCACTATTATATTCCTGGAAATGGATTAACTTAGCGCTTTATCTTTTTAGCTCTTTGGGGTTGCTTCTCAGTTGCTAGTCTGTAGATCCAGTAAACCTACAAAACCACATCAATTTACATGGAAGCGATCGAACAAGATCGTTTAAAGGAACCGATTGCGCAACTCACCAGAGCAATTACGTGGGCAGCGATGAGAAGAACGACCAAGAGAGGCACCAGTTCCAGAAACCATGGACGAATCGAAGGTTTAGGGACATTCGCCATTCTTTTTCTAAAGCCCTACTGTGTGTTGTGCGCTGCAGAAGTGCCTAATTTTCAATTTTACTTCCAAGCCCTCGAATTAATCAATAATTTATTTTCATGTACCCTTGTATATTTTTTTCCCGTAGTATTTACACAATCGTTTATTGTTTAATTTTATATTACAATCATTAACTAATTTTATAAAGATGTCTTTTGTAAGACGGTCTCATGAATCTTTATCTATAAGATGTATCAACCTTATCGATATTCACAATAAAAAATAATACTCTTAGCATAAAATGTAATATTTTTTCATAGATAAATTGAATAAGAGATCCGTCTAACAAAATACGATCCATGAGACCGTCGCACACAAGTTTTTGTCTTTTATAAAAACGTAAAATTTATTTAAATGCAAATTAGATTGATTTGTTTTTCCTTAGCATCTAATTTACTAAATCAATGTTAAAACGAGAAACCAATTTATATTTGGGTCAGTTTTGTAATATGATCTCACATATTTATATTTATGAGATAATCAATCCGATTTATACATATAATAAAAACAATATTTTTTTATGAATTAAATCAAACCGAAAATTTATTTTATAAAATTAACATGTTAATCGATCTCATAAGAAATATTTTATTAATATATATATTATATATATATATATAATTAAAAATTGAATTTGGATCTTAGTAGCAGCTCTAGATTGGGGACAGGGCCTATCCATAACATTATAACCCCACCTCCCCTACTCTACGTGTCAACCAATAGAGCAGCCCACGCGTACGTCTTCGAATTCTGTGCAATTCGAATCAAACTGGGCTGCTGCACTCGCCATCGCTCTCTCTCTCTCTATTAAGCACGCGCAAACGGATGGCAGCAGAGCTTTCCGCTTCCGCATTTTAACGAACAGCCTGTGATCTAATCGTTATTTGGATTCAAAACAAAATTTTATAAAACATAGAGGAAAATTCATACATGCAGCATCTGTGTCGATGAGGAGCCTTGCTGCGTGCCTCAGACGGAATCGTCTTCCACTTCAGCACGCGAGTAATTCCTTTCTTGGCTTTTTTGGGACCGCTCATTATTTGTTGCTGTATCTGGTGTTATATGCAATTTAATGTTGATTTGGTGGTTCCCTGTGGAATTAAGTGAATGGGGTTGAGAAAGTTTTTCCTTGCTTTACGCTTTCTAGATTTGTGAATGCGTGATCTGGTATGTTGTGCTCTTCTATGGTGGGTACACGTTGATGCTCATGTTTGCTGGGGCTTTTGCAGTTCTTCGGAATGGGAATTCTTATGAGACTATCCGATGGAAGTGGATGCTTTTAAGAGGGCCAAAAGATCTCGTCGCAAGAGGGTATGTTGAAAACATTGTAAAACGCTTTTTGCACCCATAGTTCCGCACAGTCATGGAAATAAACATTGTTTGAGCTTTGATTACAGCCGAAGACAATATGGTGTGGTATCCCAGTCTATTGTGTTTCTGGGATACATGTGTTACCAGAATTATATGACACTGGAATTATATATTTATTGTTCGACGGCATGTTGCAATATGTTTGTAGCTTTGTTGTTTGGAGCTATACATCACCCATTATTTCTGTTGTGATGAATGAGAAATTTGACCAAATACCACAATTGATGTCGTCGTCACCTGAGTTTTGAATGTGATGTGTGGGGATCTTCATTCTGCAGGTGCATCCTTTTAGATGTGCCAAATATTCGGTTACTCTGGAGTATCCTTAATTAAATTGATCCATATAGTCTTGAAACAAATTTGATCTTACTCTTTACCTTCTCATATTTTCTGTACTGGATTTGATGCAGTTTTTCCGGTGGCTATTCCAGTGTGCACGGTGAAAGGCCATCCGCAGAGTATGCAAAGTTGAGGAAAGAGTCGCTTGAAACAAAATTTGGACTTGCACTTGGTTTGAAAAGTGTTTCCATGTTTTACCGATTCGGCCCATTCTTGGCTTTGTATCGAGCCGCGATAATTTCATTCCATGTGTTGAAGCTAACCATCTGGCGCTTATTTGTCCACGATATGAAAAAACGTTCGGTCAAGGTTGGTTTCTACTTTTTACTTGCGCAACAAGAAGTGAAAATACTTCATTTCCCAAAACAGCTTGTAAAACATATTGGGTTAATCCTCTGTGCTGAAACTTTGTGAATGTGGTTTGACAAAGCATTTGTATTATTGCTTAGATTGTGAATACAGAAGTTGGTAATTTATGATAAATACATCTGCCACTGCATTGATTGCTGCATTTAACTGTCATTTTCTATCTGACTAATAAATTCTCAAACTTGTCATTTTCAGTTCCGTGAAACTCTTATTCGCTTGGGGCCCTTTTATGTTAAGGCAAGTTATATTTTATGATCTTATCCTATTGTTTCTATGCTGTTGTATCATTTTTCTCTTCCGAGAAGAGCTGCATTTTTTTGGTTTTGTAATATGGTATCAGTTTTGCTTCTCGAGCATGTTACTGAGCTGCTGACTACCTAACGCGATATAGATAACAGATGCACATTAGACATTCTGGAGCTAAATTTCATATTCAAAGTTGTCTATGATAAAGCATTATTTAATGGCAAGTTTGATGTAGATGAATTGTTTCATCCGATGTGCCATTCGATTTTGCAGCTTGGACAGGCTTTGAGCACAAGACCAGATATTTTACCAACAGTATATTGCCTGGAACTTGCTAAATTACAGGTATGCCTGTGTTTCCAATTTTATTCCGTAAGATTGGTCGAGTACTGGAACGGGCTACAGAAATTTTCTGGTTCACTTTCATGAAACCTGGCCCATGAAGTTTTCTATTGCTTCCTATGTATCAACTGAAGCCAGCGCTAATATCAGGACCAAATACCTCCATTTCCAACGGATGTTGCCATTAAATCCATCGAGTCACAGTTGGGGATGCCAGTATCACAGATATTTGCTGATATCAGTGAGGAGCCTATTGCAGCAGCATCCTTAGGACAAGTCTACAAAGGTTAGAGAATTGAGATCTGAATCAGATTTTCGATTATGCACCCCATTCCATTTTACATTGGTCTGGTTTTCTTTCAGGGCCTTTTTTCCCATTTTCAGATTGGGAAGAATAAGAGGCCTATTGGTCTATTGAGGATGACTGTATCTAATTTAACTAAATTTGTGTTTTCCGTTTCAAGTTTTGCAGCTCACCTGCATTCTGGAGAGCTAGTAGCTGTCAAAGTTCAGCGGCCGGGTATGTCACATTTATTGACCCTTGATGCCCTATTATTTCGTATGATTGGAGGTCAACTGAGGAGATTTGCTAAAGCTCGCAGAGATCTGTTAGTAGCAGTGAATGAAATGGTGAGCCTCTTGATCGTGTAACTTTTGATAGCCTTAGGATGTCAGACATAATTTTATCATGGCTATCACATTTTCTTCAAGAAAATTTGTATACGCTCTAGCTCGCATTGAACATCTGCGATTCACATGCACGAGGTATTTGTGTTGTAAATAAGCCAGAAGTAAATTCTGTCAGATTGCCTGGTGAGTTTCTTTCAGTTCCTGATGATACCTGAACTCTGAGATGATTAGTTGCCTGCTTTATATGCTTTACATCATTTCTTGATATTTTCTTGGTCTTGCTGATACTTTAGGGGCATAAAACCATTATGCTAACCAGAAAGATAAAATTTTGTGGACAAAGTTGAGCAAAATCAGCAATACTTTACACACTGAAATAATAGTTAAAGTTACCAAATAAATATGACATGCTTAGAGAGAAGATTGTGCTATAAAGGTGAAGCACGGTTGATGTTGTGTAATATTTGTTCTTATGGGTGTGGTGTGTATAGCAGGATTCAGCTCATTAAGAAGTATTGATGGATAGTATTGGAATATAAATCGTTCCTTTCTCTGCCATTGTTCTTGAATAATAATTCAGTGACGTGTGTTATATTTCTTTGGAGATTAATAAATTTTTATGAGTTCGCTATTTATATGGATGGAACAGAATAAACTTTAAGATGATGATATTAACGATGAAAATTCTATCGACTTCATTATGTCATATAGCACCAACTTCGTGTTGGGTTGTCTATTTATGTGCCTCAATTTCTTTGATTTTGCTTGATTGGATAGGTGAGACATATGTTTGAGGAAATTGACTACATCTTGGAGGGTCAAAATGCTGAGCGCTTCGCTGATCTCTATGCTTTTTACCGTCGTACGTTCTTCTAAAGCTTAGACAATTACATCCTTTTGCTTGTCTAATGGAAAGCATGCAGAAATTCTATTAGATGCTTCATATTCCTCAGCATGTTATGATGTTACATCTGTTTCTGAATGTTGGTAATCCGTTTTCCTTTTTTGAAAGTAGATTAGTAATCTCATTCTGAGGGTAAATAACTTTAGAATGCTAGCTTGAGTTTGTATATGAACTTAACACTTTATTGGCTTTTGTACCAAGTATTAAAGCTATTTTTGGATTTGCGAAACTTACTATGTAAAAGCATTTGACAAAATATTTCCTTGTATCTCCCTATTAGTTATGATAATCAAATTTTTTTTTTTAGTTTTGGTGGTAAAAAATTTAGCTAGGAATGGAACTTCCCCTCTCAAAACTTCAGTATTTCCCTTCTAAGTCAATCTCATGTTGTATGGTATGCATTCATCAGTATAACCTTCAACTTAAATGCTATTGTCACAGGTAATGACAAAACTAATTCAAAAGATAACACGGCACATCAGAAAGCAAGTGGTATAAAAGTGCCCAAAATATATTGGAATTTAACCCGCAAAGCTGTGCTCACCATGGAATGGATTGATGGGATCAAGCTTACAGATGAAAATCGTCTGAGAGAGGCCTGTCTAAATCGAAAGCAACTAATACATGAGGTAAAGTCGCCAAGGTCCTGATGAGCTCTCTGCATTCTTGTACTTATTATTTCGGTTTATGTTTTTCATTGGCTTTTAGTCGTCTGGTTCTTTTACTATTTTAATGGTAAGGTGTTTGGTATCACATGATTTTATATTATTATATCTCCAGTTTCATCTGGCGTCAGTTACTTCTGCCAGTTAGTGTATGTAAATTAATTTCTAATCCTTGATTACAACGTTTAGGGTTTGTATTGCTCTTTGATGCAATTGCTTGAGGTGGGATTTTTTCATGCTGATCCTCATCCTGGAAATCTTGTAGCCACTGCGGATGGGTCCCTTGCTTATTTTGATTTTGGTATGATGGGTGATATTCCCCGCCACTATCGCGTGGGACTCATTAGAGTGGTAAGAACAATTGTTGTCCTCTTTCTTATGGAAATATAATCTTATGTTTGACTTATTTGGAATGAGTGTTTGTGTCAGCTTGTGCACTTTGTCAATCGTGACTCTTTGGGGTTGGCAAATGATTTTTTATCTCTAGGATTTTTACCTGAAGGGGTTGATATATATTCTGTCTCAGATGCTTTGCAAGCATCTTTTGGTGATGGAACGAGACTATCCCAAGATTTTCGGGTTAGTAAGTTTAAATTGCTTGAAGGATGTTAATAGTGTGATTAGAAACTAATATGCAGAGCTGTCGATCATTTTTTTTCGTTTTTTTGCTCATTAGTTCATAATCCTCTGAATATCATCCTACATAAATTTGTTGAAGTTTAATCTTCCTTGGACTCAGGGAATAATGAATCAGCTATACAATATTATGTATGAATTCAATTTCTCTCTTCCTCCGGACTATGCCCTTGTGATAAGAGCCCTGGGATCTCTTGAAGGAACTGCAAAAATCTTGGATCCTGATTTTAAAGTTGTGGAGAGTGCATATCCATTCGTTATTGGTAGGTTGTTGGTTGACCCAAGTCCAGACATGAGAAAAATCTTGGGTCAGCTCCTCATCCGTAATGATGGCTCAGTGAGATGGAATCGGCTAGAAAAATTGGTGATTTCTCTATTTTATGATGTGATTTCACACTTTTTTTGTCAGCATGCTGTAACTATTTACTTTGCATTTCTTGGTCCAATCTTATTGAGCTCCATGTTGAGGTTTTTAATATTTATCTCTATTGAATTGAAGCATTTCCTTTTGTTTACAATTTTTATTTGTCTGTCCACATTTTTTAGATAGTAGCAATATCCGAGCAAGCTTCTCAAGTCAATGAGACATCGAAACCCCAAGAAATCTCTTCAAGTTCATTAGGATGGAATTCATTTGATATTCGTGCTGTAGTATCTGCGACTGAGGATCTTTTCCAATTTATTTTGTCCAAAAAAGGCTCAAGGGTACGGGTTTTTCTAATTAGGGATATCCTCAAGGCAGCTGATACATTTCTCGAGGATGACGTAGTTTCTCGCTTTTCCAACAAAAAATTTCAAGTTGAAAAATCAGAATCAGAGGTTTGTCTCTGTATTTTGAGATTTTTTACATAAATCATATTTATGAAGCTGTTTTATGTTCAAGGTTCTATGTATTCTTTAAATTCTACTTTTAGATTTTTTTTTCCTGAAGAATGGTTAGGTGATTAAGTTGCAGTATAGATTAGAATATATTTTTGGAATGGACTAATGTGTTCGATTTTGTTTTTGGAGTTACTGGGAAAATCTTTTGGAGAAATGGATGGAAATGTTTTGTGGGAGAAGAAGTTTCGTGTTTATTATTTTTTGGGAGGGCTTTTTATATCGTAGAGGCAAGGTAGTGTCTGAATTTCTTTGGTAATTATGGAATGCCATGATATAAAATAATTTTAAACTTAAAAATTTCTTTTTCCAACATCGAGAATGATGTAATAACATGATGTTTTCAAGAGGTGAGAATTGAATAATAGTGAATAATGATTATGTTGGAAGATGTGAAGAGGAGAAACATATTTTCAGGGTAGAGAATGAGAATCAATAGTAATATTTTTGTTTCTATTTGGCCGTTGGAAATTATTTGTGAAACGACCAAGAAAAGGGTGAATCGCCCCCCTTTTTATCTCATTTAGCTGTTGTAATGAAAGAGTATCTTTGGAACTTGCATCATATTATCATTTATTTCTATTTTGGGAGTGGAAAATTATGAAAACAAAACCAAACAGGTTGTAAATCCTCTTGCTTATGTCAGCTCGATAAGCTGTTTATTGCCTTTTTCTTGGGACTGCATCATACCAACCTACCGTGTAGCTGCGGAGGATATTGACCAGCCCACTTCATTTTCCATCCATGTAAAGAATGGACCATGTCCTTCACAAAATATGTCATACACAAAAGACACCCACACTGAACACGGTACCTAGAGTCGAATTTTTATGTTTAGATTCCTTGGTGAGTGAGTCATTTGGCTATCTGCATTGTCATTGGAGACAAGAAGCCTGATTGACATATGGGTCTGTCTTGGTGCATAAACATGTTGAATTCCTGGTTACTTTTAGGGCCACAATGTCTGTTTCTATTTAAAGTTTTAAACCAGGAAATGTCTCTCAAGTATGCCCCTTCTCATTCCATTCACAGGATTACAAAACGCTACTGAGAGTGGTTACTGGGTTTCAATCTCTAAGAAATGCAGTGAAGTTGGCTCCGGATGCGTGGACAGCTATGGTCATACGTCTTGCGTTGAAACCGGAGTTTCAAAGATTTGCATTTGATGTAGTGTCAGCATTATCATCACATTCTTGCCACAAATTGCCAGAAACATTATGGATTTGTATGTCCAGAATTATTCACAAGTTAGTGAAGGATGGTCCTCCAAATTTATGACATAATAAAGCTTTTTATCTCCTTTTGCATTATTCTTTTTTTTCAGTAAATAAATTAATTTACTTAATCAAAGCCAATAGAAATACAGCATACCCAGACCAAAAAATATAGAAGTCTATACAAGATAGATAATCTGCTAACATCTAGAATTGGAACAAACAACTATAAATATCTGGTGCAGTCCCCTCGGACAACATGGCATTTCTGGCGGTCCAAATATGATAACTGTCGCGGAGAAAGTCAGCCCTCGAGCCTTAGTAATCCCTGAGGTACCTTAGAATGATTTCTGAATCATTCGAGAGCGCTTTGAAGAGTCGTCATAGCATATCTTATCTTCATTTTCTTGACTCGCATCCATAATTCCTTGCTGAAGTAGCTAGCAATCAAAGAATAGATGATCAAGACTGTCCATACCTGTAAGACTGAGGCAGCAACTTTTATCCAGCACGAAAAACAGTCTGTCATGGGTGGAGAAATTTTCCCAGCGCAACAAGCCAAAGAGAGAATGCATCCTTTGAGTAGGTCTGAAGAACTTATAAGCTGATGCATCCCTAATCATGAGAATGGGCTTGATAAGAGGAGAATCAGAGCGCTTCACAATCCAGTCCCATAAATCCACTCTAGAGAGACAGAAACATGATACACCCTTTGGATATTTGCTCATAAAAAGAAAAAAAAATTCTTACTAAGGACCGTCAACCGTATGTTCAGGATAAGAATTGTGTTCTTTGCAATGAGGATAATGAATCGTTTGAGCATTTGTTCTTCTCCTGTAAAATAACAAATGAGGTCTGGAATAAAGTCAAGGTTTGGTTGGGACTGAAAAAAAAAAGATGGGATCGGCTCATGCACTACTAACTGCGTTCAGAGGTGTATATCGTGGAAATTCAAGAGTTGCTAAGATTAGAGTTGCGGCAATTGCTGCAACCATTTACCACATCTGGGACATGAGGAACCGGAAATTATTCGATGATGAAAGTGTGGCGGCAGAAGCCATTTTGAAGAAAATTCAAATCTTGTCTTTTAGACTCTATTGCTAAACGGGAAATGGCATCGTGCGGTAATGTGACGAAGGGGTGATATGTTTGGCATTTGTTTTTTTTTTGGTTGGAATCCCGGGGAATGCCCCGTGTATTTGTTACTGGAAATTCGGGGTATGCCCCTTGTATTTGTATATCCTCTTTTGTTGAAATTGTTTTGCTATGACGTTGACTCTATTATTTTAAGATTTTTTATGCCAGAGTGGTACTTCGAGCAGCAACATTTAGCCTACTGTTAGCAATGGTCTCTGCACAAGAACATTTGAGGATGCGGCACCCACACTTGGTGCCAATCGCATGTATCGTATATCAGATGGACAAATAGCAATATCGTATATGTGGCGGCGGCTGCCTTTACGGGCCATGGTGCGAGCTTTACGGTTGTGCACATGTTATCTCGGTCATTTGGATATGTGCTTGTCATTTTGATGATCGAGATACAAATCGTTTGATATTATGTTAGTAACCGGGGATATTCCTCGAGTAGTTGTAAATGTTGATCCGGGATATGCCCTGAGTACTTGAAATAGACTTTGTGTGTTGGGCAATGTAGCTATTTGATAGATTCAGAAGGTAAGCTATATGCTTTCTCCTGGGTTATCCCGTTATATTTGTATCGAATTTTATTTACCTCTTAATAAAATATATTTTCATTAAAAAAAAAAAAAAGAGTAGAGATTTGTTCCAACTCCGAAGATCCCTAAGCCCCACCCAAAGAAGCCCAAGAAAGAGGAGTATGACTCGAATTCCAGATAAAAGATCGGCAGAGGTTGTAGATACGATCGATGATGCCCTAAGGAACTGGCATAATGGATAACCAAAAACACTCCACCTCTTTGGAGGACAGATCTAACAAGCTCAAACTTCACAACATAAGATTAAGACTTACGAAGCCAAGAGTGAAGACGAGAAGTAATGACGCCCACGCCCATAAAAGTACTATAATTAGAAGAGCGAAGATGCTCGACAGCTAGAAGATACCTAAAAGAGCTCCTGCAGAGAAAACCTGTGATACCCAAAGAATTCGACTGATTGATATCATCGCCCAAGCAATATAAATATCGGACTTAAGGTGATTAGCCCTTAGCCCACGAAGTCCCCAAACTCAAGCAAACACCTCGAGAGGATAGTAACCGAAAGACTATCTACTTCGAGAATAAAAGCAGATCATCAGCATAAGTCTTAAAAGGGTTGGCATTGCTCTCTGTATCATCACAAATTACACTTACGAATATTAAAACTTTAAACTTTTAAATCCAAAAGTTCTAAATTCATGCATGATTCACAGTTTGGAGACCCGAAGAACATTAGTGAAAATTGCATTGTAAGGTAAAATGGTCATATCGATTATATTCAAAATAAGAATAAACATGTCGGCATTGTCTTACGATCATAGCTTGTATTTTTTACAAACGATATCTCAACTTTAAAAAATTGAGATACACATGCGCATCTTGATGATGATTTGAGAAATATCTATAAATAATAGAGTTTGAGGCCCTTAAGTATAAACCTCATAAGAATAATACATACACACCATCTATTTAGGGTTGTACTTAGAAGACTTCAAATCGGAAGAAAGACGTATACTTTCAAATTATTCGATGGCCGAAGACACCGCTCGATTCGCTTCTACAAATTTGTTTATCATGTTGACAACATATGTTAGAGTTTTTCACAAATATCATGTTTATATGCATATATAAACATGATATTTGTGAAAAACTCTAACATATGTTGTCAGAGCCTTGATACATCTGCCTTATATATGTGTGTTCTTCATTTTTTTGGAATTCTAATATGATTTATGAAAGTTTAGCGTAGAATCTTGAAGCTTGAAGTTCGAATATCATAATATTAAAAAATTTACTTGGGAATTTCTTCGGAGTATATCTCAGTTGAAGTCTTGAAGATGATAATTGATTCTTAAAATTTTGATAGGAAATGAGAAAAAGTTTTGAAAAATTGAATGAAAGTTGCAACAAGTTCTGAAAGTTTATTCAAATATTTGGATATATATATATAATGAAGATGATGACTTTGAAAAAAATTTGCATTTGGATTCCGATTTACAATCACATGATTGTTGGTCATCTTAATTAGTAAATGCCATTTATCGAGATACATTGTCGGCCGTCGAGATGCATGATTGCTGACACAAACCCAAGCACCATCCTATTGCAATTGAACTACTATTTGGAACAAATTTGAATGCATGATTTTATCCAAATCGAATTTTGTTGATAACGATCATTAAGGATGTAGCTCTTGGTATTGATTATCAATTTTGGGGATTTTTTATTTCGTAATTTAAAATAATAACAATAAATTTTAATTTGGGAATTAGATTATCAAGTTTCAAGTTAGAAATTTTCAATACATGTTTACAAATTAAAATATTATATATATTTATTTATTTGATATGAACATGCAAATTTAATATTATGCTTGCATTTATTATTGAAAATTTTTAATGCAAACTATATTGAAAAATATTTTTTCATCTGGAAATTCACTTTATATTCGTATTAAATTATATTAAATTGTATATAATTTTAAATGAACATATCAAGAAAATGTGAATATAAAGTTATTTAATAATAATAAGAATAATAAATTGGCTTATGAAGATTCACATAAATGTGAATGTTTAAGTTGAATAATAATTATAAGGTGACATAAGAATGTATAATCTGATGGAGTTTTTCATATACCGATTTAAATTGCCTTAACTTGTCACTGGTCTCCCTAAAGAATGTTGCTCTATCAAAAAGTTAGATATTTACAGGATCTTAGCTCAACATATCTTTCTTGGAAGCACTGTTAGAAAGTGTTGATTGTATTACTAAATAATTATTATATAAAAGATTAAGTAAAGCCAAAATTTTGTCCAGTAAACTGTATAATTTTGAATAATTGAGGAATAGTCACATTACCCTTAATTATGAAAAATTATACATTAAGTGGATTTGGATCACATAATAGACATCGATTGTAATTAATTATATAAACATAATAAATTTTACCTCACATAGATTTTTGTTATATTTATATAAATAATTAGGTTAAAATATCAATTTTTTTTTAATTTACCCACAAAAGTTAATAAAAATTATATTTTGATAGTTTTATCATAAAGTTATAGAAAAATTATTGAATTTAAATTTTAGCTCACATGCAAGTTTTATGTCGCTAGATTTTCGTTACATGATTTACATTGGTAAAACATTATATTTACCTCAAAATTTTAAAATTATAAGCATATTATATTTTTATACAGTTATGCAACCTGCAAGTTTTTCTGATATGAAATATGATATTCTCGAACTAAGGGCGATAACTATAAAATATGGAATGAAATAATTCTTTTTCAATTTGGATGGATGGATATTGATTATGCTACAAGGAAAGATGAACCATCTGTTATTATCGAAAACAACATTTCGGACGATGTAGATCTTTATGAAAAATGGAGCTCTTTAATCAACTCTGCATAATGTTCATAAAAATCAAAATCTATGTTGGTATGCATGGTTCCGTTGATCAACATAATAATGTTTAAGAATTACTGAAGGCTGTTGATGAACAATTTCAGTCTTCAGATAAGGCACTTGCCAGCACCATAATTATGAAATTCTCTTCATTAAAGCTCACTAGTGTGAGATATGTGCGAGAGCACATAATGAAAATGCCGAAAATAGTGGCTCGACTCAAGACACTTAATGTAGAAATGTCTGAAATTTTTCTTATGCACTCTTTCACAGCAATATGGACCCTTCAAAATTTCCTACAAGACAAATAAGGATAAATGGTCAATCAACGAATTAGTGACCATGTGTGTTCAAGATGAAAGAAGGTTGTCGATGAAAACATGCGATAATGTTTTTATGACTATTAAAGGAAAGTATAAGAAGCAAGCCAAAGTCAAGTGTCTTGTGTAAAAGATAAGACATATGAAGAAGGATTGCACTAAATTGAAAGATTGACTTGAAAAGAAAGGTATTCATATTTCATTTGTCTGTTATGAATCTAATATGGTTGATATGATTTATAACACATGGTGAATTGATTCTAGTTCTACAACTCATGTTACAAAAATCTTGCAGGGTATGCAAAGCCTAAAGAAACCTCTAAGAAATGAGCAGAACATCAATCAAGAAAACAAGATGTCTTCGTATGTGGAGGTTATTGAGACAAGCTGTCTAGTGTTGAATAGTGGTTTTTAATTTTTATTTTAAAATTTGAAAAGGTTTTTTATGTTCTAAGTTTTTCTAAGAATCTAATTTCAAATTCAAATCTTGTATCCTTGGTTATTCTTTTCAGTTTTTGGATGAATCAACAAATTTATTTTATAAATCAAATCTTATTGAAAATGGTACAATGACCGATGGTATTTTCTCTATTTCTTTACAAAATAATAACATCATTATGTATGTTCAAAGAGGTATTAAAAGGTATGTTATAGATGAAAATTCATTTATATTGTGGCATCGAAGATTGTGATATATATCCATATAGAAGATTGAAAGATTAGTGAATGATAGAGTACTTAGTACTTTAGATTTCACTAATTTTAAGACTTTTTTGGACTACATTAAGAGAAAACAAACCAATAATTCTTAAAAAGTGTCAAGAGGAGTACATAAATATTAGAAATCATATATTCAGAGATTTTTTGTCATAATATGGACATGCAAAGTTCGAAATACTTCATCTCTTTCATTAATGATTACTCATTATACATATATATCAATATGCTTCATAAAAAAACGAAGCCCTTGAATCCATTAAGGTTTTTAAGGCTGAAGTGGAGAAGCAATATGAAAAACAAGTTAAGATCGTGAAAACCGATAGAGGTGGAGAATATTATGGTAGACACACTGAGAATTGACATGAACCTGGTCCGTTTGTGATGTTTTTCCAAGAACATGGAATTGTTGCCCAATATACTATGCCCATTCTCCAGACCAAAATGGTGTAACTGAGAGAAGAAACCGAACATTATTGGATATGGTGAGGAGCATGTTTAGTAGCTCTAAACTTCCTAAATCCTTGTGGACTGAAGCTCTTAATACTATTGTATATATGTTAAATCGAGTTCCAACTAAAGTTGTCCCAAAGACGTTATTTGAATTATTTAAAAGTTGGAAACCGAGTTTGCAACATGTATGTGTTTGGGGTTGTCTTTCATAAATAAAAGTTTACAAACCACATGAAATGAAACTGGATCCAAGAACTATAAGCGAATATTTCATCGGGTATGCCAAAAAATCCAAATGGTATAGATTCTATTATCCATCTCACAATACTAGAATTGTGGAATCAAGAAATATATTTTCTTGAGAATGACTTGATTAATGGAAGCGATCATTCAATTGACATAGTTTTTCTAGAAAGATCTCATTAATACACAACCCTCTTATTCAAGTGATAGATTGATCGTTATTCACATCCTTCAGGGCCAAACGGTTGTTAAACAATTGGTTACTAAATTTCCACAAATCACTAATTAAATTTGGAGTAGATCAAGTTATTCCTAACAACAAGAAATTGTTAATTAACCAAAAAACCTAAGGAAATCTACTAGAATAAGAAAATCAGCGATATCTAGTGATTATGTTGTGTATTTACAATAATCGAACTTTAATATCTGAGAAGAAAATGATCCTAAAATATTTTTACAAGCCATGAGATGTAATGAGTCAAGACTATGGTTTAATGTTATAAAAGAAGAGATGAATTCTGTGACATTTAATAGAATCTGAGATCAAGTTCAGTTGCTTGGTGTTTTAAAAATCACTAGATGTAAATGAATCTTTAAAACCAAAAAGACTCATTAGACAATATTGAAATACATAAAGCAAGATTTGTAGCTAAAAAATTCATTCAGTATGAAGGAATCGACTATAAGGAGATTTTTTCTCATATATCTAAGAAAGATTATCTTCGTATAATTCTAGTATTAGTTGCACAATTTGACTTAGATCTACAACAAATGGATGTGAAAACAGTTTTTCTCAACAAAGAACTATGGGAAGATGTTTATATGGAACAACCTGAATAATTCTTCTCTAGTTAAGGTAAACACTTGATATGTAAGATTAATAAATCTATATATGAATTGAAACAAGCTTTCTGTCAATAATGTTTAAAATTTTATGTTGTTATCTCTTTATTCGGAATCATCTAGAATCTCATGGATCAATATATATACCAGAAAGCCGGTAAGAGTAAGATTTGTTTCCTTATTCTATATGTGGATGATTTATTAATTGCAACCAATGACAAGGGTTTTTTATATAAGGTGAAACATTTTCTCTCTAAAAACTTTGATATAAAGGATATGAGGGATATATCTTATGACATTTGCATTAAGATACATAGAGACACTTCGAGGTATTCTAGATTTGTCTCAAGAAACCATATATCAAAAAAAATTTAGAGAGATGTTGGATGAAATATTGTTCACCAAGTATAGCTCTCATTGATAAGTTCAATTTGAGCCAATGCCCAAAGAATGATCTAGAGTGGGAACAAATGAAAAACATTTCTTATGATTATGTTGTTGGAAGCTTGATGTATGCTTATGTTTGTACTAGACCTGACATTGCATTTATTGTTGGGATGTTGGGAAGATATCAGAAAAATCTAGTTTAAACCACTTGAAAGCTGCAAATAAAGTGATGAGGTACCTTCAAAGGACCAAATATTATATACTTATGTTCAGACGAATTGAAAATTTGGAAGCAATTATCTACTCTGATTTAGACTACGCTGGATGTATTGATTTACGAAATCCGCTTTAGGATATATTTTCATGCTAGCTAGTGGAGTTGTATTGAAACGTCAACTACTCGTTTTTCTTTAAAATATACCAGAAATTTTTTTTCCGTCCATACTTTCGGCCGAAACACTATATATATATTTGCTATTTAAACACCAAACAACCTATTATTTGAAAATCTCAAAAGAATGCAATCGTAAACTTCACCAAACATAAAACTAACATTTTTCAAAATAAAGCATAAACTCTTAAATCCTCTCAAAAACACTAAAAAGCATAAGAGACATAAAAATCTTTAAAGTAATCTTAAATCATAAACATAATTGCAGAAAACTGGTGAAGGTCCTCGGGTTGTGTGCACCTTCAGTCCAGCTAGTTCAACTATCGATTCCTCCATCAAAATCATGCTCATCTGCATCAATCACACCTAGTGAGTCTATTGACTCACCAAATCTTAACCATGATATCAAGTAATACAAATATTTTCACAAGCAATATTGAAAGATATTTCTAATAAAATAGTTTTTCATGAACATAAATTTTAAACATTTTTCCTTTCATCGAATACTTTTTCTTTCCTTTCATCATATACTTTTCTTCCCCTTCATCATACATATATGTTTCTCTTTTTATTGAATTAAGATCCTTAATTGTGACTTTCGTATCAGCTGTAGGTCGATAGGTCCATCTACGTATAACCACGATACCGGGCGGCGGGGACATCAACGACAGTCTCACCCGTCAACTGAGTCTTGACCTTACATATCATCGTATTAGTCAAAATTAATTCACCTCTTTCAACCTTTCATTTTTCTATCACTTATAAAAATTCATGCATATATAAATCATTTTTCTTTTAAACCAAGCATGCAACATGTCTTTTAGTATTAAATTTTCATCATAAAATCCCATAAACATTCAAAATAAACGTTTTAACATTCATTAAGCATTCATGGCACTACCAAGACATCTAACATTTTTAGATGTAAAATGACCTTTTTGCCCCTGAAACTCTAACTTTCCCAATTTATCCTTAGACCTTAAAACGACGACCCAAATCCATCTAAACTTAACATGACACCTTAAAATACACTCATAAATATTTCTTAGATGTAAACTTAAGTTCCTCGACTAATTTCCAAATTTGTTTTTAAAGCTTAGACGTGCATCGCGGTTTTAACCCGAATGGACTCGAAACTTAACCAAACTTGAACCATAACTTATTAACACCTAATCATACTATATACAACCCAATTCAAACCATTTAAATGCTTGAACAATCCTAAGGCACCTATGTAATTTTTCTACAACAAAATTCGAAAACCTTAGTCCCATAGACCATGGTTCCTTTCGACCCTAGACCCTAACATCGTGACCAGCCCCTAACCAATTGGTCCTATGACCTAAATAGAACCCATAAAAAGTTGCTGGACAAAACTTATCAAGCCTAGATTTGAGATCCAGATAATAAAATAGCTTTGATGGCATTTTTGTAAATAAATTGAAAATTATTAAATTTATTTTTATGGCATTTTTGTAAATAAGTTGAAAAATAATAAATTAATTTTAAAGGCAAAATGGTAATTAATGAGCATAACTGTCTGAGTATTAGTCCAAATGAAATGAGACCAATTTCATTGGAAAGCTAATACATAGTGCTACAACTTTCATGTTTTGAGTTTTGAAAAATTGGATCGTTTGACTGGTCCAAAAAGATATACCGATGTTAAAATATTAAATATTATATATTATATTATATTATATTATATTATTAAAAAAAAGGATAAATATAAAAAAAAACACTTACGTGCCTCATCATAAGCAAATTTTGTCAAAAATGTGAGAGAGATAAAGGAAATAGAGTTTCGATTTTTCTTTTCGATCGTGCGACTTATTGGTTTATTCAATCAACGAGCCGACTTCAGTTCTGAGATCGTTGACACGAGGTGTTCGATTTGAGGTATAAATTTTATATTTTTGGTGATGTTTGAAATTCGTCAATTTTTTGAATAAATCCGATAAATTGTTAAATCATACAGAAATTGAAGCTTGTTGAATAACGTATGATTTTAACGAAAAAGAGATGATTATAGTGATGTTATTTTGAATTTGTTACCATTTATTATAATTAGGAAATTTTAATCGTTGGATTGAGATTGAAGAATTATTTGTCAGTTATTATTAATTCTGATAAATAGATGCGGTAAAATAACCGACAAGAAACTAAGTTTTGAAGTCAGAATTGAATTATGTTATGATTTTGATTTAATATGAATTTTTGAAGTTTCAAAAGATATTTGAAACTTATATTGACGATTTTGAATTATGTTATGGATTGAAATAAATATGTTATTGATGTAGATAGATTATTATACTGATCTCTTCAAGCTACATGGACTGGAACGAAGAATTGATGTATGTTGCGACCGAGTAACATACGACATGTATCTGTATCATATGATATATGTTTGATTGATTTGACTGAGAATGTGTGTCAATATGCCTTACTTGTTGAGTTGATGTGGCATACATGACCTGCACGTTGAGCTATGATCCTTGGACACCCTGATATGATTTGATTTGATTATGGGGTATGTGAACACGATGCTATGTTTGGTATTACATGACCCTTAAAGCATAGTCATTTGTGGCCCCGATGATTGATTGAGATTGGGATTTGATGACGCTTTGTCGACGTTATCATATGAGTATCCCTGATTGAGGCCGGTGTGCCAGTCGAGCATTGATTTGATAGCGATTCGATTGATTCTGACATGTGCTCAGTGGATGGGCATTTGACCTGATACCTCCACGACATACATGCATTGCATATCATATATCATTGTTTAGATATATGTGGTATATATTGTGGTTGCTTCAGACTGAGCTTTGCTCACCCCAGATGGGGCTGTTGTTGTCTTTGTATGTGGACAATGACAGGTACTCTAGGATATCAGGAGACCGGATATGGTACTTCTGGAGGGAGTCACAGTTTGAGCTGAGGTTTATGTTTTCCCAGTATATATATGTATCTATATACCGAGGCATGTCCCGAAGATATGATTTGTTGTTGTATGATTTGTTTTGATTATGTGTGGCAGATTTTATGATGTGAGATAAAATACTATTTTTAGTATTCAAATAACATATTTTGGGCTCATTGTAAAGAAATTTTAAACCCGTTTTCCGCTGTAATTAATTAACCCTAATCAAATTGCATTGTAATCATGATTAGGAGTTAAGGGCCCCACACGGAGTGGTATGAGAGCATAGCTGGGAATGCTCGATTGAGTCTTGTGTACACTTGAATAGGCACAAATGAATTGTGCGTTTGTGTTTGATTTAATTGTATTATTTGCTCTTGCTTGATTTAGTTTGAGTAAGTTATTGACGAGATCAATGATATGAGATTATGATGATGTGAAATTGATATTTATTTGTGATATTCATCATCTGATTTGTAGATGGATCCCATAAATGAAACTGCGAGTAGTAGTACTGAGAGGATGGTTGGACAATTCGAAGGATTGTCCATGGATCTGGTGATGGCTCGATTCCAGGACTTGAAACCACCAAAGTTCTTTGGCACTGAGAGTGCAGAAAGAGCTGAAGCCTGGTTGAAGGATATCGAGCATCTGTTTAATATTGTTGTATACTCTAAGGCTCGGTGAATGAAACTTGCTCTTTATCAATTGAAGGACCGAGCAAAATCTTGGTGGGAAGTCGCTGAGATTGGATTGAAATAAGCGGGGATTGAAGTCACATGGGATATCTTCAAGGCCCAGTTTTTGGAGCAGTATTCCCCTCTTTTTTATTATACTGCTCAGGAAAATGAATTCAATAGTCTGCAGCAGGGAACGATGACTGTTGCAGAATATGCTTCGAAGTTTTCTACACTGTTGAAATATGCACCTCACGTAGCTGCGAATGCAAAAGCAAAATATAACAGGTTTGTGAATGGATTGCATCATGCTATATATACTTTTGTCATTTTTGGATTGCCTACGGTCTAAGCAGAGGCAGTTGAACGAGCAAAGGCAGCCGAAGCTGGATTAAAACGAGGAGGTCCTCAGTACACTCCTCCACCTCCAGTGACAGCTCAACAGCCTACCATGCGTCTGAGAGGTAGGAAGTTTAAGAAGACTGGTTCCACTGTTTCTTCATCTTCTTCGAGTTCGAGTGGATCACAGAGAGGGAGTCCAGTGATTGCTCCTTATTGTAGCCATTGTGGAGGCAAACATACTATCGAGCAGTGTCGAGGTATGTTTGGTACTTGTTATCAGTGTGGACAGGAAGGCCATTTCCCTCGTGTATGTCCGAATAGGGCGACTTCGTCCCAACCCCAGCCAGGATTTAGAGGTGGCCCTAGTATGATGAGACCTGCTGTTCTTGTTCCCTCTTTTCAGCAGTCGAATGTTCCACGATACCGAGGACCTGGTGGTCAGACTATCCAAGGCCCTCCTCAAGTGAAAGTATATGCCTTGACTGAAGATCAGGCCAAGGAAGCTCATGGTGGTGTGATTGCAGGTATTTGCATGCTTTGCGATTATCCTGCACGTGTTTTATTTGATACAGGAGCATCTCACTCATTCATATCTCATGCATTTGTTGCATCTCATGATATTATGAGTACTCCGTTGTATGATACATTGTTGATAGCCACGCCAGCAGGAAAGATTATTCTGTCTGAGAAAGTTGTGCAGAATTGTGTATTGATATATGAGGACAATGTATTGTTTCTGAATTTGATTGTCCTTCCAATGCACGACTTTGATTGTATTGTTGGCATGGATATCTTGACGACAAATCGAGCTACTGTCGATTGTTTTCATGGGGTGGTTCGATTTCGACCTGTTGATGGACCCAAATGGAATTTTTATGGCAAGAGTTCCCAAGCCAAAATTCCATTAGTATCCTCTTTGGAAATGTCCCGACTTTTTTTTAGCGGGGATGAGGGTTATCTTATCTATGTTATTGATGTATCGAAAAAAGAGCCATCTTTATCTGATATTCCTGTTGCGAAAGAATTCTCGCATGTATGTGTGGGGCCCTAAGCTCCTAATCGTTATTACAATGCAATTTGATTAGGGTTAATTAATTACAGCGGAAAACGAGTTTAAAATTTCTTTACAATGAGCCCAAAATATATTATTTGAATACTCAAAATAGTATTTCATCTCACATCATAAAATCTATCCACACATAATCAAAACAACTCATGCAACAATAAATCATATCCTCGGGACATGCCCCGGTATATAGATACATATATATATACTGGGATAAACAACTAAACCTCAACTCAAACTGTGACTCCCTCCAGAAGTACCCTCTCCGGTCTCCTGATATCCTGGAGTACCTGCTATTGTCCACACACAAAGACAACAACAGCCCTCTCTTGGGGGTGAGCAAAGCTCCGTATGGAACAACCAATCGTATATACCACAGATATCTAAACAATGATATATGGGATGCAATGCATGTATGTCGTGGAGGTATCGGGTCAAATGCCCATCCACTGAGCACATGTCAGAATCAAACGAATCGCTATCAAATCAATGCTCGAGCTGGCACACCGGCCTCAATAAGGGATACTCGTATGATAGCGTCGACAAAGCGCCATCAAATCCCAAATCTCATATCAAATCATCGGGGCCACAATTGTCTATGCTTTACGGGTCATATAATACCGGCATAGCGATTGTGTTCACAAACCCCAGAATCCAATCAAATCATATCAGGGTATCCAAGGATCATAGCTCAACGTGCATGTCATGTATCGATGTATGCATCAAACGATGTGTGTTAACAAAACATTTATTTTATACATCAATATCTCAATCTCAATGTCATGTATGCCACATCAATCAACAAATAAGGCATATAGACACATAATCTCATTCCAATCAATCCGATCAAACCGACATATATCATATAATACAGATACCTGTCGTATGTTACCCGGTCGCAACATGCCTCAATTCTTCGTTCCAGTTGATGTAGCCTGAAGATATCGGTATAATACTTTATCTGCATCAATAACATACTCATTCCAATCAATACCATAATCCAAAATCATTAATATGAGTTTCAAATTTCATTTGAAACTTCAAAAATGCATATCAATTCAAAATCATATCCTAATTCAATTCCGACTTCGAATATGAGTTTCTTGTCGGTTATTCTACTACATATAAGAAATTCAACTTCAAATACATGCTATTCCAGCACTTTGATATTTAGAACTGCTGGAACTCGAAGAAAATTACCTCAGTCGGAAGCCCTCGACGCAACGATCACAAATATATAATTTGTTTCGCGTTTAGACAGCGTTTCGAAGTCGATTCGGACGAAAGAAAATCGAAATCTCTCGTTTATTCTCGAATTGTAGCGAAGAAAATAAAGAAAATGAGAAAGAAGCCTCGTTCTTATCACTCCACCGCTTCGGCGCTCGGGCGGTAGAATTCTCGCGCCCGAGCGCGAGATGTTCTGCCCCCGAGTGTCACTTGCTCCGCGCTCGGGCGGTCAAAAACTACCGCTCGGGCGCGGCATGTTCTGTCCGAGAACACCCCTTATTCCACACTGGCGCTTGGGCGGTCATTTTCTACCGCTCGGGCGCCACATGTTCTGTCCAAATATTGATTTTGGTATTATATTGGCGTCCGGCTTTTCCACTCGATCTCTTACCACGTCAATTCGTATTCAATATTCATTTTCTCAATTTCCCTTGTCAGGATATACATCAACTACATAATCACTTGACAATTTCATACATTATCGATAATCACACAGGATTTGCGATAATACGATACACGGTCCTTACAGTATGTCTCGATGAGATTCCTGATTTTCCACATCATCGAGAAGTTGAATTTAGTATTGATCTTATGTCGGGAACTGCGCCTATATCTAAAGCTCCTTATCGCATGGCACCTCTTGAATTGAAAGAATTGAAAGAACAATTACAGGATTTTCTCGATAAGGGATATATTCGATCGAGTGTATCTCATTGGGGAGCTCCAGTTTTATTTGTTCGAAAGAAAGATGGTACAATGCGAATGTGTATCGATTATAGGCAATTGAATCGGGCTACTGTGAAAAACAAGTACCCACTTCCTCGTATTGATGATCTCTTTGATCAGCTTCAGGGTACTTCTGTATAGTCGAAGATTGATCTTCGTTCTGGGTATCATCAAGTACGTGTTCGAGAAGAAGATGTGTCTAAAACTGCTTTTCGTATCAGGTATGGCCACTATGAGTTTTTTTTTATGCCTTTCGGTCTCACGAATGCTCCTGCTGTCTTTATGGATTTAATGAATCGTGTCTTTCGAGATTATCTTGACCGCTTCATTATTGTATTTATCGATGATATTCTTGTATATTCGAAATCGAAAAAAGAGCATTCTGAACATCTGAGACTGGTACTTCAAACTCTTCGCAATGGTCATATATATGCTAAATTGTCCAAATGCGAATTTTGGATGGATCGAGTAGTATTTTTAGGCCACGTCATTTCGAGACATGACATATCTGTTGATCCCGCTAAGGTTGAAGCCATATTGAGTTGGCCGAGACCTACCAATGTTCTTGAGATCCGTAGCCTCATTGGTTTAGCTGGCTATTATCGTCGTTTTATTAAAGGATTTTCAAAAATAGCTAAACATATTACTCAACTGACACAGAAGAATCAGAGATTCATTTGGTCAGATGAATGTGAAGCTAGTTTTCTTGAATTGAAGACGAGATTGACCACAGCACCTGTGCTAACTATTCCCTCAGGTACCGAAGGATTTGTAGTGTGTACAGATGCGTCTGGTAAAGGTTTCAGCAGTGGTCTGATGCAACATGGCAAGGTGGTTGCTTATGCGTCTCGTCAATTGAAATCTCATGAAACTCGTTATCCTGTTCATGATCTTGAATTGGCCGCCATTGTGCTTGCTCTGAAGATTTGGCGCCATTATTTGTACGGAGAAAAGTTTGTTATCTATTCAGATCATAAGAGTCTGAAATATCTCTTTTCTCAATCTGATTTGAATATGAGGCAACGCAGGTGGATGGATCTCCTGAAGGAATTTGATTGTGAGATTCAGTAGCACCCGGGATCGGTGAATGTTACTGCGGATGCCTTGAGTTGTAAGGTTCATGATTCTGTTTTAGCTTCTGTTAGTGTCACCAAGGTACATGAGGATATATGTACTTCTGGTTGGACTTTTCACTCGAATTGGAATTCTGTCACTGTCTCAGCATTGCAAATTGAGCTGAACTTGATATCTAAAATACGAAAGGCCCAACGAAGCGATGCTCAGATCCAAAAGTTGAAAGAACTTGTATCTGCAGGACATCAGTCTGGATTTCAGATTTCTTCTGATGGTTCTTTAACACTTAATGGTCGGCTGGTAGTCCCTGATAATTCTGATTTGAAATCTGCCCTTCTTCGTGAAGCACATTATAGTAAATACAGTATTCACCCTGGAGGTCGAAAGATGTATTTGACATTGAGACCCCAATTCTGGTGGAGACGTATGAAGAAGGACATTGCTGAATTTATTTCGAAATGTCTTGTCTGCCAGCAAGTGAAAGCCGAGAGAATAAAACCTGGAGGATTATTCCATAGTCTTGAAATCTCAAAGTGGAATTGGGAACATATTGCTATGGATTTTGTGACTCATTTACCTCATTCGCCCAAGGACTGTCATGCTATTTGAGTTATTATTGATCGGCTTTTGAAATCTGCACATTTATTCCGTATGAGCAGACTTATCCTTATAAGAGAATGGCTCGTTTATACATCGAGAATATTGTGAGACTGCACGGTGTGCTAGTCTCAATTGTATAAGATCGTGATCCCAGGTTTGCTTCTAAATTTTGGGGTAGTTTCTAAGAAGCTATGGGTACGCGTTTGACTATGAGTACTGCTTATCATTCTCAAATTGATGGCCAGACTGAGCGTACAATTCAAACGTTAGAAGATATGTTACGTGCGATTGTGATGGATTTCAGAATGGGATGACAAGATGCTTTACCATTAGTAGAATTTTCTTATAATAATAGCTTCCAAACAAGTATTGGTATGGCACCGTTCGAAGCCTTATATGGGAGACGATGTAGATCACCATTATTCTGAGATGAAATTAGTGAAAGACAATTGACTGGACCTGAAATGATACAGGAAATGAATGATAAGGTTCAATTGATTCGACAGCGGATGAAAGCTGCTCAGGATCGTCAAACGAGTTATGCGAATAAACGAAGATGACCTTAGAATTCCAGAAAGATGATAACATGTTTTTGAAAATATCTCCCTTTAGAGGCACTGTTCGATTTGGCATGCGAGGAAAATTATCTCCTCGATATGTTGGTCCATACGAGATCCTTGATCGAGTTGGGGATCTTGCTTATCGGTTGGCATTGCCACCAGCTTTATCTGTCATTCATGATGTATTTCATGTTTCTATGTTGAGAAAGTATGAACCAGGTCCATCACATGTGCTTCAACCTGATGAGGTTGAACTCGATCCTTCTCCTTCCTATGTTAAGCAACCTGTTCGTATTATGGATCGAAAGGAGAAGATATTGCGTAACAAATCGATCTCTTTAGTTCGAGTGCAATGGACACGACATGGTGTGGAGGAATCAACGTGGGAATTGGAAAGCAAGATGCGAGAATCATATCCGCACTTGTTTGATTCTATTCCACATGTTCCATTGTATTCAATGTATAGCGATCCATTTACTGATTTTAGTTTTGATGTGCACTATAACTGGTGACATATTATATGTTTGCCAATGTTATGTATATAAAAAGATTTGAGATTTCGAGGACAAAATCTTTTAAGTTGGGGAGAAATGTGAGACCCAGAGAATAAAATAGTTTTGATGGCATTTTTGTAAATAAGTTGAAAAATATTCAATTTATTTTGATGGCATTTTTGTAAATAAGTTGAAAAATAATGAATTAATTTTAAAGATAAAATGGTAATTAATGAGCATAACTGTCTGAGTATTAGTCCAAATGAAATGAGACCAATTTCATTGGAAAGCTAATATATAGTGCTACAAATTTCATGTTTTGAATTTTCAAAAATTGGATCGTTTGACTGATCCAAAAAAATATACCGATGTTAAAATGTTAAATATTATATATTATATTATATTATATTATTAAACAAAAAAAACGATAAATATCAAAAAAACGCTTACGTGCCTCATCAGAAGCAAATTTTGACAGAAATATGAGAGAGATAGGAAATAGAGTTTCGATTTTTCTTTTCGATCGTGCGACTTATTGGTTTATCCAATCGACGAACCGACTTCAGTTCTGGGATCGTTGACACGAGGTCTTCGATTTGAAGTATAAATTTTATATTTTTAGTGATGTTTGAAATTCGTCGATTTTTTAAATAAATCCGATAAATTGTTAAATCATACATAAATTGAAGCTTGTTGAATAATGTATGATTTTAACGAAAAAGATGTGATTATAGTGATGTTATTTTGAATTATTCTCAATTTATTATAGTTAGGGAATTTTAATTGTTGGATTGAGATTGAATAATTATTTGTCAGTTATTATTAATTCTGATAAATAGATGCGGTAAAATAACCGACAAGAAACTAAGTTTTGAAGTCAGAATTGAATTATGTTATGATTTTGATTTAATATGAATTTTCGAAGTTTCAAAAGATATTTGAAACTTATATTGATGATTTTGAATGATGTTATGAATTGAAATAAATATGTTATTGATGTAGATAGATTATTATACTGATCTCTTCAAGCTACATCGACTGGAACAAAGAATAGAGGTATGTTGCGACCGGATAACATACGATATGTATCTGTATTATATGATATATGTTTGATTGATTGGATTGAGAATACATGTATATATGCCTTATTTGTTGAGTTTATGTGGCATACATGACATGCACGTTGAGCTACGATCCTTAGATACCCTGATATGATTTGATTTGATTCTGGGGTTTGTAAACACGATGCTATGTTTGGTATTACATTACCCTTAAAGCATAGTCATTTGTGGCCCCGATGATTGATTGAGATTGGGATTTGATGACGCTTTGTCGACGTTATCATATGAGTATCCCTGATTGAGGCCGGTGTTCCAGTCGAGCATTGATTTGATAGCGATTCGATTGATTCTGACATGTGCTCAGTGGATGGGCATTTGACCTGATACCTCCACGACATACATGCATTGCATATCATATATCATTGTTTAGATCTGTGTGGTATATATTGTGGTTGCTTCAGACTGAGCTTTGCTCACTCCAGATGGGGCTGTTGTTGTCTTTGTATGTGGACAATGACAAGTACTTTAGGATATCAGGAGACCGGAGATGATACTTGTGACGGCCTGTATTTTCGTATTCATAATTTTGCGGAATTATTAAAAAAATTATCTTTAAATAAATAAACTTGCAACGTATAAAAACTTTCGTAAAATAACCTAACAGTTTAACATAAGCATAGCAGCGGAAACTGAATAATGTTTTAAACAATAACTTAAAATATATAAAAGTTATAACAAGAGTTTGAACATAAAACTGAATAATTAAACGTGAGGTCCTCGGGTTCGTACTACCGCCGATCCGAGCTAACTCACTGGTCCCCGCCCTCAGCCTCTGCATCTTCAGTACCTACATCAATCAAGTATAGTGAGTCTAAAGACTCAGCATGCATATATCGTGAATAACAAGTAAATATATCATAAAATCGCATGCAACGTAAAAATATCGTATCGTAAAGCGTAACGTGAAAATCGTATCATGAGTAATTATAAATACGTGCATATCTGAAAATCATACGTAAAAGCTTTGCCCGATAGAGCTCTGTCATAACATAGTATATCGTAATTTTTTCTGTAGAGATAATGTTCTACGCAAGTGGCCCATAACATAACATGCACGTCTGATCAGACTAAACCACAATATATTGGGCGGTAGAGATCATCACAGTCCTTGGACTGGATATCCGTACCATACATAATCGTAAACCGGTCGTAAGTCACCGGGTGAAGCAATCCCATAAGCGTAAGGTGGCCACAAGACATATCGCATATATATAAAAAATAAACATTTTCTATTTTTATGCACGTAATATAATTATTATCCTGTTTTAATTTATCAATTGAGTTGGATCGTTCTCAGGCTCGCTGCGACCTAATTCTAACATGAGACACATGTAAATAATCTCAACTTGACCAACACTTCATAATCGTACTAAAAACGAGACAATTACGCCCAACAAACTTAGTATATAACCATGACTCCGTACCAACTCGAACCAACATCGAACCATCATTTAGTCATGATTAAAATACACCTAAAATATTGAAAAACATAACCCTAGGGCTGTAATACACGAAAAATGTGAATGGAGGCCAAAAATCGTGAAACGCTCTTTCGAGAGTCACTTTGGCACATTGCATCGTAAATTCTCGTACGACCTCTAAACTTAACCAAATCACAAACTGCCAAAAACATGACCTTCCTAACTCATTGAGGTACTGTCCAGTCCAAGGCCATAGACTAAAAGCCAACCAAGAACTCGAAACAGCCCTCTGAACCAAAGCTCAAAGCTGCTGTCCAGAAAATGCAGCAGCGGCTGCTGTGATTCCTTGGCTTCGTTTTCAAGGCTTTGGCCATTGAGGGCTTGAACCACTGACCAGAGCCTCTTACCAACATTCTAAGGAGTGGCTCAGACCATGGATAAGGGCTAAAACCAACCACAATCCAAGCAACCACCCAAAACAATCCAAAGCTTCACCCGAGAACACATATGTTGTACCGTGGGGAGTGTTGCTTGTTCTTGCTGTCATGTATCATTCCAGTGGCCATATGATCAACCATGGCATGATCTAAACATCATGAGGTATTGTGTTAACCATGTCTAAGGGCTAGAAGCCAAACAAGATCCACCCAAACACCTAGGACAACACAAAGCTCAAACCGAGAACACAAGAAAATTATGTACCATGCGATTGTTTGGATCACTTGCTGTCAAATGAAGGATCCAATGGTTATGAGTTTAACCATGGTCCATGCTAGACACGCTAAGGTGTTGTATGAGTCATGGCTAAGGGCTAGAAGCCAACCACAACACACCTAACACCCCAAAACCGAAACTCAACACACTCAACAATACCAGAATTTTAAAACCGAAGGGGCGCTGTTCTTTGTTTGTTTTAAAAATCGATGGGGACATGAACCAAGCCATGAAAGGGCATCTTGATAACGTTTGAGACATGTCAAGGAGGGATTCTAACCATGGTTACAGGCCCAAAAGCCAACCAAGATTCGAACCTCCCTGTACAAACCGAAAACAAGAATTTTGAGACACAAAATGCACCATGGACGAGTTGCTGTCCATTCGTGTTGCTGGGGGGGAAAGAGCTTTAACCAACAGACTAACACCTTCCTATCACACCCTATATCATGTCTATAAGAAGCCTTGAGCCCCTGGAAATCGATTCAACCCTGAAACCACAAAAACATCAAAACTGTGAGGTGCACAAGTGAAGAGTCGAAAAATCTGCACAATGTTTTTTTCGAAAGTTCTTGACATGATTTCGGTTTTGTCATAGATCAAGCACATGTAATGGTTTAAAAATAGATATATAACTTGATTGAAGAGCAAAGAAATAATATAGACCTGCCTTAAGTTGTTTTTACAATAAACAACACAATACGTCGGATCGGGAGACACGGCAACGGAAATGAAGACACCTTGCTATTGTTGTTGTCTTGGCCAAGAATGGGAGCTGCTAAATCTCCTAATTTTCGTGCTAGAGAGAACGAAGAAGGTGGTGAAGGGTTGTGGTCAAATAAGGTGGTGCATGGGGGAGTAAATGATGCCAAGTTGGGGGGGAGGGGAACATGCATGATGAATGGGTGGCCTTTGTTTTCTTGTTGGGGGAGTTAAATGGTGTCAAGTTGGGATTGTGTGGAGTGGAGATTACCGAGACTTGTCTTCCCAAATTGGTGTAGGATTTGTTTAAGTTTTGCTAAGTAGAATCCTATGTTAGATAAGCTTGATTAAAAGGTTAATTAAGCATAATCTTGATGAATTAAGAAGCCTACAATTAAATTGGTGGTTAATTAATTAAAGTAGACTTAAATCCACTTGATTTCATTAAAATAAATTATTTCTTAGCTTGGAATAAATTTAGGAATATTTTTGGATCATAAAATTCATCTCCGATTTTCTATCTCCGGTCCGGTCTCGCGTATATATCTAAAAAGCTAAAATTTGAAATACGCGATTTAAAAATCCTTAAAAATTACGTAAATGATTTAAATGCAATTAAATCAACAATTTCTTAAAATAATAACCATTTAAAATTAAATAATAAAAATTATGCACATATATACGCATATTGGTTTTTCGGGTACTACATTACTTCTGGAGGGAGTCACAGTTTGAGTTGAGGTCTAGTGATCTTTCCCAGTATATATGTTTATGTATCTATATATTGGGGCATGTCCCGAGGATATGATTTGTTGTTGTATGAGTTGTTTTGATTATGTGTGGGCAGATTTTATGATGTGAAATGAAATACTATTTTTAATATTCAAATAACATATTTTGGGCTCATTGTAAAGAAAATTTAAAATCGTTTTCCGCTGTAATTAATTAACCCTAATCAAATTGCATTGTAATAACGATTAGGAGTTAAAGGCCCCACACTAGAAGCCGTATCCTTCAACCCGTCGTTCCTCATGGCATGAGCGACCATGCTTTCCTTCCCAGCCCCTTGCCTTCTGCCCAGCCCTCGTGCAGCCACCCTAGGACCATCATACTATCTTCTTAGGTCTCCTGGACGTAACCATACATTAGCTAAGATCCGTGGCCCACAAAGATACCCTAGACGAACCCTAGCTCCCATACAATTCAACTTTTCGTTCAAGCCATCAGCCATACATGTGCAACCCTTATTTATGCATATATGGACCCTTAACGTGTTGGAAAAACTTTCCTTCCCATAGCCCTACCATGGCCGCCCATCTATGCATCATAATACTTTTATCATGTTTATGTCATAAAACGAAAATACAAGAAGTGCATCATATTTTTCATGCAAAGATAATTAAATACACATAATATGGTGTGAAAGATGAGTGAAGGAAAATTAAGATGTGTCTTTGCGTTTATTACACACGAAGAACGACTTGTGATACAAAAGACATCGACGAGGGAAAGACCTTGCTGAAATTCTTCACTTTTCACGTGATGTTCTTCTCAAAATTTCGTGTGTGTGTCTCTCGGCTGATGAAGAGTCTTAGTGTGTGTTTGTGTGATGTGTGCGTGAGTTTTGTGTGTTTAAGTGAGGGTTTATTAGCTTAAAGTTTGATATAAAGCACATGGTGAAAGCTTAGGCTCATTAATCTAGTATAGTAGGTCCATTAAGTCCATTAGTAATAATTAAAATATTTTGTTTGGGAAAGTTTGTGAAAATATTAGTCAAGTTCTCAAAAAGCCCCTATTGTCATCGAAAATCGATTACCAGTTTAAAATACGATTCGACGTGTAAAAACACCTTAAAATACCTCATTTTCAAAAATTCCATTAAAATACACCACACATTGAACAATTAAAAATAATTATTGAATAAAAATAATTTTTCTCATATGGTCTCCGGTCTCCGTTCCTCGATCGCGTCTCGAATAACCTTTAAAACATAATTTTTATGCATTCTAGTAGAGAGCTACATTTTTAAACATGTACACTATATTTAATTCATGCAGTTAAAACTGTTTAATTAATCATTTTCTATTTTCCCTAAATTTACATCCAGTTAGGTTACGTTATCGCATTTTGAATTTTACATGTATCTTGGAGGAGTGCAAAATAGATATTGACTGCTACTTCTACTATGGAAGCTGAGGTTCATATATTTTGTTTTTTCCTATATTAAATAAGATATGTAGGGGTCAAGTGGTAGAATGCAAGAAAAAATGGCTCATCTCAATTATATTCAAAAGAAGAATAAACCTGTCGACATTGACGACGGTGATAGCCAGCATTTTTGACAAAATGTACATCTATCACCTCGACTTTAGAAAATTGAGACGCGCTTTTTTTTCACTCTCGAGCTCCCAATCAGCTCATTGATAATATGAGAAATGCCTATAAATAACATATTGTGAGGTTCTAAGTATACTTTCCATAAGAATATTACTATATCATCCACAGAGGATTGTAGTGCTTAGAAAACTTCAAATCGAAAAAAAAAACAGAATATTTATAAATTATTCGATGATCAGATGTAACGTTCGATCCATTTCCACATATTTATTTAGAGTAGTTCTCTTGTGAGACGGTCTCACGAATTTTTATCCGTGAGACGGGTCAACCATACCGATATTCACAATAAAACGTAATACTCTTAGCATAAAAAGTAATATTTTTTGATGGATGACCCAAATAAGATATCCGTCTCACAAAATACGACCCGTGAAACCGTTTGACACAAGTTTTTGTCATTTATTTATGATGCATAGACATGATTTTTGAGAAAAACTCTTAACAAAAATATCATCGATTCAAGCAGCTTCGCTACGTTCATGAGTTATTAAAACAATTTTTTTTGAGGAAGTTATTGAAGCATTTTAACTAAACATTGAGCCGTATTTGACTCCTATCCTAATTCTAGACCTAAAAATAATCGTTTATCACGGCAATTAATCTAATCTTCCTTTACAATCCCCGAAATACTATGTCAGCGTGGTTGGAATTAAATGAGAATGAATTCAGATGGACACCTTTTGATGCATGGGAGCCAAGTGTATGGCAACCGCAATTCAAGTTACACCAATTTTTGTCCTCAAATCACCTCTTTTTTCGCCTAAAACAAATCCCAAAAAAGAGTATAAAAATTATCATCATGATATTTAAAGATTTTTGGGAAAATTGGTATTCAGTCTCCGGTCGTCGTTTTTTTTGTGTTCAGTCTCTGTGTACTTTTTTAGTACCACATTTCCACATGAAGTATACCACATTTTCACATAAATTGTACCACAATTTGTATGACATAGTACCACAATTTTGTGGGTAGGGAGTAAACCCAAAGAAATGTTTTGATTGGAGATTTTTAACTAACTTCCCCAAGATTTTTTTCCTGTTTCTTGAAAATATACTAATAATAATAATAATAATAATAAATCCCAAAAAAGAGAATAAAAATTATCATTATAATACTTAAAGATCTTTTTTCCTGTTTCTTGAAAATACATTATGATATTCGTAAAGAAGCCCAGAAAAGATATTAAAAACTTTACACAATTGGAAAGGTGGAAATGGTATTAATAATTTTTCTTTATTAGTTAGACAATAGACATGTCCCGATAATTTCATTTTATTACAAGATCGCCCCCCCTTTTTTTTTCGGTCTTGACTTTTCTCATTTTCCCTTCTATCTTTTAAGCTATTCTTCTCTCCCATCATGGCTTTCTTCTCCAACTCCTGCCTCTTCCAGGTCCTCTGTCTAAATCTGTATCTAAATCTGTATACAAATACATTCAAAATATAGCATTCTATTCATGATACATAGTTTTCATGCATTTTTTTTTTCTGTATTCTTATACCCGTTCGAAATTGATATTAAGTGATCAAGAAGTTTATTGAACCGTATTTCATTTTTGCGGCCCAGAAATATGTATGTAGAAGGAAAAGATAATTTTTTTATGGTTTTGATGTATCATAACAGATACACATGCACACAAGCAAATAGTATTGGTCTTTTACATTCTTTAGCCTTGCAATTTGATTTGTGGGTTAAATGTGGGAGTTCTTCATTTTATTGCTTCATAATATGTTTGTAGATTCTTATAAATCTACTCGTGAATATCAAGTTTGATGGGATATGTTTCATTTATCTTTTTATTTTGGTTGGCAGGTTGAATTTTGAAATCCGATTTTGGAATTGAAAATACCTCACATGCTGTGATCGTGTGACTTCTTCGTTTGTGCACTTCTTTACACGAATTTGCTAAGAAAAATCCCATGTTGGGTTGTCTAGATTTGTTAGCCACAGATATAATAGGAAAAAGTCAGGTGATTTTCTCATTGGATTTGGAAAGATAAAAAAATAAAAGCCATAAAGGAAAATTAAAGATATAAGGTAAAGTTTGGTTATATGGGTTATCTGAATTCTCTGTTGCCACAATCAACAAGCCAAATCCATGTTGGTGATGCCCCGGTCAGTGGCGGCGGCCTCAGGTTATTATTTTCTTGACTTAGCCGTTCTATTTATCGTTCTTGATATTTTTGCCATTTTCTTGCCAAAGCCCTAAATCAACAGTTATTGGTTAGTATTTTACCCCAAAATACTTGTTAGTTTGGCTGATTTAAATTGGACCCTGCAGCTGCATGTGCGTGTGTGCGTAGTATTTATTTAATAATTTGCATGATCTTGTGTTTAAATTGAACTTGCATTTGTGCTTTGTATGGAGTATGAATTTCATGGAGGTGGTAAAATTTCATTTGCCTTTTTGTTGATGGCTTGTGTGTCAATCTTGATTTTGGTAGGTCAAAAGTTGTCGGTGGCTTTGTTTGGTGATGTCTTACTTTGATTTGTTGTTTTGAAAATCTCGTTCTAGTTGCTGTCGGGTCGGCTGAGATTTGGGGTTTGTTTTCACGTCAGAGAATTTTGTTCATTGAGTTTTCAAGCATGCGCCATGAGGTAGCATTTAATTGCTTACGTCTGCTAACGAAAACTCCTACGTAAGCTATGTTTGTCAATGTGCGTGTGTGGATACCGTTGAGATCACCTTGTCTGCTAAGTAAAAAACTTAACTAATATGTCGTATTTGACATGGTGTTATCATTTCTTTATAAATTGATCGTCCTTTTTGTTATTAGGAATTTAATAACGCAAATCTAAACAAGGAAAATAATCATGTTATTTATAACTGTTTAAATTGGTATAATACTGTGGTTGTAGTTTTCAAGCATTATGATTTATTCATTCAAAATTTTCTTTTTAGTTTCTCAAATTTGTTCATTATTGAAGTTTGGGGTTTCGAGGATATCAGAGATATGCCCATTACGCAATAAGAAAAGGTTATGCAAACTGCCGTGTAACTTTGATGTACTGTACCTTCTTGCAGTCACAATGGAAAATTTAGCTATGGATACTCGAGTTTTCCAGGTAAAAGATCTTCAATGGAGGATTTTTACGAGACAAGGATTGATGGTGTGGAGGGAGAGGTGGTTGGTCTCTTTGGAGTGTTTGATGGTCTCTTTCTCTCGCTCTCTCTCATACATACTACGCCCTAGGCATTGGCTCATATATGCTGTTCTGTGCATTGGTGAAAGTTTTGGGAAAAGAACCCATGCTTTCATCCATGGTTTATAGCACCCATATATTCGTCCTCGAATTCAATATTTTTAAGTTTTCACGGAGCTTGGATATGGTTGGATGTGATTTTCCCTTTTTATCAAGTTGAAGATTCATGGCCTAGCCCCAATAAATGGCAAAAATGTTGTATGCAACAGCTATCTAAAACTTCATTTTTTCATAAGGAAAATATTATTATAATTGGATAAAGGATGCATAAAATGAGTTTGCTATAGAGTTTACTCAGAACAAAGCGTCACTAATTATTAATTCAGTAAAATTTATACATCTATGGTATGGAGTTACAGACAAATTTCTTCCACCTAACCCTTTAAGGTCTCTCTTTTACTACCATATGACTTGATGGTAATTCCATAAGTTACAGGTTTGCATGAACAGTTACCGTCTGATATGGTAATTCCATAAGTTTCAGGTTTGCATGAACAGTTGCCATCTGATTTGCATCATATCAGAATTTTTTGAAATTTTCATGATTTATCTTTGCTGTTGAGAGATAGTAGGTTTGGAACCATTATTTATGCATGTACCCTTTTTTTTTGTTATTTAGGTCATGGGGGAGCTCGAGCTGCGGAATATGTCAAGCAAAACCTTTTTAGCAATCTGATCAGGCACCCAAAGTTTATTTCTGACACCAAATCTGCCATAGGTATGTGATTGTATTGCCACCATGGTTATGACTTAGCGCTCTATAAGTCATTTTTTACTCGCTCTTACCTCATTTTTGGGTATGTTTCCTTTTTCAGCTGATGCATACTGTCATACAGACTCGGAATTCCTGAAATCAGAAAACAATCAGAATAGGGATGCTGGGTCGACTGCTTCCACTGCAATCCTTGTCGGTGACCGTTTGTTGGTGGCAAATGTTGGGGATTCGAGGGCTGTTATTTCCAGGGGTGGCAAGGGTAAGAGAACAAGCATTATCTATCAATCTCTTTACGATGAACTGAAACAAACTCAATTTTCCCCACATAATTTTCTTTTTTGTTTTCTTTGGGGGAAACAAAGAACTTCTTTACATCAGTGCTGAGTTTAACAAAACCTGAAATCAGGAGCCATAAATGTATTGACCTAATAAGATCTGTCATACCGTGGGATCCGATTAGCCATAAATCTTCTTATTTCGTCAGTCCAAGATATTTTGCGGAGTATATCGTATGATCTGATTAAATTATTATTTATACCTTGCAGCCATTGCTGTCTCTCGAGATCACAAACCAGACCAAACAGATGAGAGACAGCGAATTGAAGATGCCGGAGGTTTTGTGATGTGGGCAGGTAAAGAAAGATGGCCATGTTCTGTTTGTCCGAGGTTTCTGCAGAATGACGTGTCATTTTCTTTGCCTTTCTTTTCTTTGGGTATTGCCTGCAGGAACTTGGAGAGTTGGAGGAGTGCTTGCTGTATCTCGTGCATTCGGTGATAGACTGTTGAAGCAGTATGTGGTTGCTGATCCAGAAATTAGGGTATGGTGTAAGAATTTCGGTAAAGAAAATGTATACATATAGGAGAAAATCGACACTGTTGAAGCAGTATGTAGCCATTTCTCGATATTTTTTTAGCAGATTATAATATGTTGAAAAGAAATTTGAAAAAAAATTCTGCCTATATAAGAAGCTGCAAACGAAATCCAACATCTAACGAACAATATCATTGTTTGAATTCCGCAGGAGGAAAAAGTTGATGACACCCTTGAGTTCCTTATCCTCGCAAGCGATGGACTTTGGGATGTAGTAACGAATGAGGTGACACATCTGTACATAAATTTCAATTCTTGAATCCAGGGACAGGCCCTAGTATTTCAGAGTTGTTTGACAGTGCAAAACTTATATTTTTAGGGAAAAAAATTACTCAAATTTTGATATATTTAGGGGGGTGGTTTGATTACCGTTACTTGCTCCCTTCTGCATTCATGTATCTATTTGATGTCCTCACCTTGATTTAGGCACGAGTACATGTATTCAACTTTTTTTCTATATAACATTTTTTTTCTCAGGAAGCCGTTTCTATGACGAAACCGATCCAAGAACCTGAAGAAGCAGCGAAACTTCTAATGAAGGAAGCATATCAGAGAGGCAGCGCTGATAACATAACCATTGTTGTGGTCCGGTTTCTTGCTAACCAGCCCGAACCCTCGAATAGTAACTCTAGTTAAAGGTGGATATGTCTCTGGCATGGTTTGTTTCAACATCTTTAATCTGGTTCCTTACTTTATGGAGGAGGGGGGACATAGCTCATACCCAACATATATATAGAAAGTTGTACTTCACTCAAGTTTAGAAACAACATAGGCCCCAGTCTGGCTGAGATCTCTTTATTTAAGAAGTGATTTAGACCTGAAGAACGTGTGACTTTAGAGTGACTCGTAATAATATTTGCTGTATTATTTTTAGAGCCTTTGGTATGTATATTTATTTGAAGATCTTGTTGCCACATTTTCAGATTGTTGGAGGTTGTGCTCTCTTTCTTCTGTATCTTTCTTTTACTATCGATATGTCACACAGTAAATTAAGCATGTAACATAAACAGTCATGGTTTAAAGTATTAAAATATGAGATATAGTATGATTATAGTCTGATATTGGTTGTGACAGGTCCATTATCTAATCATCTGCCATCTTTTCAGATATAAATAATTTTCACATACATTTAACAAATTAAAAAATTGGTTTGCCAAAAATCCCACTTCTCTCCCTTAAAGAAGAAGAAAGGTGCTTATACAAGGCAAGTCGGGTGGCTCGCAAGTTATTAGACAAGAAGTAGATAATCAAGTTCTTTGATAAGATGATGGTCAATTTCGACCACTCGTCAAATACTGCTTGTCTCAGGTTGTTATTGTCATTTTATAAGTTAAAATAAGCAATTAATTGAGTCTTTTGGTATTTTTCATGTCTTATGGTAGATATTAATCGATTGATACTTGGTCTGCACGCAAAATATCAATTTCTATACTCTCCTTTCTTTTTTTTCTTTTTTTTTTTTTTAACTTCTTTCTTCAATTGTGGTTTTCCTAATTATTTGCCATATGGCACATGGTAGAAGAGCTGCTACTGTGCCCGGTTATGTCACAAGGACTATCCTTTTCCTCACAAAAACTTCTGTGAGACGGTTTTACGGGTCAATTTTGTAAAATGCATATTTTATTTGGCTCACACATGAAAAAACATTACTTTTTATGTCAAAAATATTACTTTTTATTATAAATATGGATAAAGTCGACTCATCTCACGAATAAATATTCGTGTGACTCTCTGGTTGTATTGATATTTTTTGTGATACTTTTATGTTGTTAATGTCATATTATGTGTTAGCTTAAATGAATAATTAATTTTCTCTAATTGATATCTAGAATTTTGGTGCTAGAAATATCCANTGTAAATAAATTATGGTTTGGACGTTAATAAAATTAATTATTCCATTAATTTCTTTTTATTGTTTTTCATTTATGATAGATATATCTTTTCTGATTTAAGTGTGTTGTATGGATAAATTAACATATCTAAATTTTAGTCATGATGGTTTTTCATATGTTGTGTTTTGATCTATTTAAATTGATAAATACTCATAAATACGATGTTATTCAAATGACTTTAAACATTATCTAAATTTGTAACCAAATCTTCAACCGTTTGTCACTCACATACAACTGTGACTCACATACAACTCGCATGCACGTTTCTAATATATATATGTGTGTTTAGTTCACAAATGTAAAAAACGCAGAAATTATTTTCAAGGCTCCAGCAAGAAGTGAAGAATTACGGAACACGTTTTGGTGATGGCCAAAACCCATAAATTGATATACAACAATCAATCCAATTTGAGGGTTCAAAGATGAGATTTTACACGATTCAAAATTGTACAAGAACAGAAGGCAAGATGACAATACATATAGGATATAAGGTAAATTCTTGAAGACTAGAATTTACCGGTTTTAGCCAGAATTACTGGTCTCCAGAGAGTACATCAAATTTAGGTAGTTCATTGCAAATTGTTCGAGAAACCCAAGTAGCTGTCTAAAGACAACCACCCCTCAAAGCAAGAACAAGATGAAGAACAGAGCCACCCTCAATGTTGTAATCCTTGGCAGTTTTGTCATCTGCAAGCTGCTTGCCAGCATATATAAGCCTAAAGGAAAACATGGCAGATTCATCATGTTAGCAATGATAATTGGAGAATACCTGTTTAATATATGAATTTTACTTCTCCAATATTTGAAGCTATAATTCTGCAGCTAAAGAATTTGAGATAACTAGGAGTTTGAAACTACTAAAATAAGTGGAGATTTATATTGTGAATTTGAACTTTTGTTACCCACAAATACTTCCTTCCAAATGGTAAAAAGATTTGGTCATTACTCATTGATGCTGAAAAATTGATTGGTATGGCATAAAACATCCCAACATCAGCGAGAAAATAAACCAAGCTTACAATAAAACAAAATCAATTAAAGAAAACAAAGCAAACCTTTGTTGTACAGGAGGAATTCCTTCTTTCTCCTCAACTCGTTCCTTAATCCGGTCAATGGTATCAGTAGGCTCAATGTCAATTTCAATTTCCTTTCCAGTAAGGGTCTTGACTTTTATCATTGTTCCACCCCTAAGTCTCAAAACAAGGTGAAGAGTTGATTCTTTCTGGATATTGTAATCTGCCAAGGTCCTGCCATCTTCCAACTGTTTACCCGCAAAAATGAGCCTCTGTTGGTCTGGAGGTATACCTTCCTTGTCCTAGGACCAGTGATTCACATGTTCGTTTAGTAGTAGAATACTACGCAAGATTCATCCTTGATCATGGCATATATTAGCAACTGAACAAGATTCATCCTTGATCATGGCATATATTAGCAACTGAACAAACGATCATTCAAGATGCTCTAAAAAATACACACAATTCAACGCAAACCAATCATCACATAAACGTAACAACAAATTGCTCGAATCCAACCAATTCATTCAACATCATCAGCAGCCACAAAAAAAAGGAAAACAAAAAGAACATACTCGACCAACAAGCTGAACAGCAGCAGAAACGACCCAAAAAATCATAATTGGATAAAAACACTCAAATAAAAACAAAATGATGATCGAGACAAAAGGGAAAAAAATTGACTGGAGCAATTAATAAATAGGAAAACTATCGGACCTGAATCTTGGCCTTGACGTTGTCGATTGTGTCACTGCTTTCGACCTCGAGCGTTATGGTTTTTCCAGTTAGGGTTTTAACAAAGATCTGCATCTTGAATTCGAGCCCTCTCAAATTGATGAACTTGAACACACTCTGAAAATGGAATCTGTATTATCAGATTGCCAGGACCAATTCGGGTCTATCACTATATATAGTGTGGTTCTTTGCGGGTCTGATATGTCTTAATTGGGTCAACCCGAAAATGGACCCTACACATTATTCTCCAATCTTGATATGTAACTTCTAATTAAAAATTAAATGCCACAATGGAAAATTAATTTAAATATTTTTAAAGTTGGCACCAAATAATTTAAATTATATTATCTTATAAGTAGTTAACTTTGCAAATTTTTTAAGTCTATGGCATATTTTTTATCGAGTTCTAGTTTATAAATCAAATTGGTAAAGCTCAACTTGGATAAAAATTGATAAAACTTGACAAATTTGTGAATGTTTCACGGGTTAATTTTTTTATACGGATCTCTGACCCAACTCAGTTTATGAAAACAAATTATTTTTATGTCAAAAATATTACATGATAAGTATGAATCCGATTTGATATGAAAAATATTAAATATATATATATATATATATTTTTAATGAGTTGTTAGAAAGTTTTGACCAAATTTCTTCAAATTTTAAATACAGTAAATTAAAAAGTATTTTGAACTTGAATATTCTTGTGGTAGTGGAAGCATTTAATTTATAAGGAATGAGAGTAATTGAAATATCAATATCTTAAAAAGATACTCCATTTTTTAATGGAAACTAGCATCGACTCTTACAAAAACACTGAGTCTTAGATAACAACGACATTTAGAACACGAGATGATCAGTGGGGACTAGCCATTATCATAAGCAATGAAGTAATCAACAGCAAGTCTCCCTTTAATTCGAATGGTTTTCTCAAACTTTCTGATCTTTCTTTTCTCCTTGTAACATAAGGCTCTTGCTTCTTTGTCCATCCCCGATATCGGGATGGGGACAGAGTCGTTTGTCCGACACCACCACTATTTCCAAGGAGGAAGATGATACCTGTTGCGGCCACAACCACTAATACTTTAAAGTTTAAACACTCTTCCAAGAAAATAAAGATGAACCAATGGGAGAAAGAATAATATTCTCTAAAGAAAACAACTATCAAGGATGAACAACATACACTTTGCGATGAGGTGAAATTGTACATTGGAAATTTCACATCATCAGTAGGAAACCCTGTTAGAATAGATGTCCTATAAGCTAACTGTTGGCTAGAGAATTTATTGACTCAATATAATTCATTATTTCATGGTTTGTTATTTTTTTATCTGTATACTCATGTGATCAACATAGATAAAGACTTTGATTATACTTTAATACAAATGAATCGTAATTCGATATTAAAACTCATTTGTAAACACTGTATAATTTAAATTCGTTCCTAGTCGATTCAGCCGCCTTAAACATGTATCAAGGTCGTTTGAGCTCGAGACTAGCATCTGTGATGTTGTGTACCGCGTTTCTTGGTAAGGGCATGTAAATGTCCAAACATGTAGATGGGTAGTCATATGATGATTATACCGAAATACCCTCACTCGGACTTTCTAAGTGGTTATCATTCATCGAGAGGATAAGTCTATGGTTATGATTGTACACCATTAGTCTTTACGACCTGGGACAACACTGAGGCTCTATATGCTAGGGCTGTGCTTTGACTTGTTTACCGACTCCAGGAGAGTCATCAGGTGGCGATGTTGGGTACAGTTGCGACACATGTAGGAGCCAGTGCATTGTAGTTGGGAATTCACCGCTCACCTACGGGTGTGGATATCCTACATGATCTGATGCAATAATAGTGCATGGAATCTCTGGCCAGAGTATGAGATGTACGTCAGAAAAGGAGTTCTCCAATTGTAAATGCGATGCCACTATTTATTCTCAAATATATGTCAAATAGTTGTCGAATTCTTATGCAACCCTCGATGAACCAATAATTGCAGATTCGATCGGGATATATGAGATGAAGGGACCGTACTGTACGTTAATCATAATCGACTGGTTCTTGCAGGCACTATCAGTGATACCTAGGGAATCATGGGGCGATGCTACTAGACGCTCTTACTATGATTCGATGGGTTTAATCAGAAATATGATTTCTAACATTCTAATGATCAATTGTTGATACATAGAATGAGTCAAATTAGGGTAAGTCCGTATAAAGGATTATGTCTTGAATCACAAAGAGTTATGAACCCACGGCTAGCTGTATCCCTGAACCATTGAGGGTTACACACGTACTGGATTATTTTGTCCCCGTTGAGATAATAAATTCAAGAAGTTGAATTTATAGAAAACATTGAGATAATAAATTCAAGTAGTTGAATTTGTATATAAAATTATGATATAGTAAATTCAAAGAGTTGAATTTATGATAATTAAATTTTGAGATAATAAATTCAAGGAGTTGAATTTATGATATTTAAAATTTGGAGAGAATAAATTCAAGGAGTTGAATTTATGACTATTAAACTTTGGAGGTGATAAATTCAAGGAGTTAAATTTATAATTTAAATAATAAATTCAAATGTTGAATTTATAAAATATTTAAATTAAATGTAATGGGTATATGTATAATGAGTTTGTAGGAGTACAAGACCAACATACATATTATTAAGATTCTTATTTAGACTTTAAAAGATTAATTAATTAATTAAATTAGTTGGACTAGAATAATTAATTGATTAAGCTCATTAAATATTTAATTTAATTAATGAGCCTTAAGCTTATATATATATGTATTAGGCTTATGGTTAAAAACAATTAACCCATGTAATTTTCGAAACCCTAGCCTCCAAGCCAAGGTTTTCGAAAATCTCCTCCCATTCTCTCAATTTTCGGCCTCCACCAAAGAAAGTTTGATTTTGAGCCGCCTCTCGTCTTTAATCTCCAACGAAAAATCCTTATATACTTTCTAGTGTAAGTTGGAAGAGGAACAAGTAATCTAGTCGTAGACCTGATTCGAAGATTGAAGAAAGGAGAATTGAAAAACATGCGTAAGATTTACAACAAGAGCTACGTTCGCTTATACTGACGTAGTTGGTTCCAAGTGAAAAATTCACTAAAGGTATATTCTACACATCTTATGTATTTTATTAAAATCATACGAGTGCTCAAACAAATATTTGATTGTCAAAATAAAATAAAAATTTTAAAACTTCCGCTTGTGCCCAACAGCAACACGCTTAGGCTTCTGTTCAATGGATATCAATCAAGATCCAAAAATGGATCCGAACATGAGACTTGTACGCATGCTACCAGGGACATGTGATATCGTCTCACAAGAAATTCACTTAGTTTTTAATATTTATAAATTATTTTTATACCCTTAATAATCTATTTTTAAACAATAAATTGTCAATACAGTTAAGAATGTATTATTAGAATTGGCTAAGGTTAGTTGATGTGATCGCAATTGACACGAGACTTTATATTCATTGGGAAATTCGATCCCACATAGGGATTGTATCATTGTTCCAACCTAATACTCGGTCAATTTTGATTTGGCTTTATTCATTTCTCACAAAATTATTTAATCATCTTGTCCTTTACTGATTTGGCTCCGGTTTTATTTTGGAACAGGTTAGAATCATAAGATAAACATGAAATTATGTGTTTTGTTTCGCTTTTCTGGATTATTCTCGGACTGGGTTTCATTAAAAAAATTAATTTTAAAAGAATCTGCTCAAATAATTTGTAGTTTGTTTCATCGGATATTAACGTGTTGAACTCCGACTCAGTTGACATGTGAAAGTCCCTAGCATCTTTGAGCATTATGACGAATCAATTTTAGAAATTAGGGGGATTGATCATTACTGTTGGTATATATATATATATATATATATATATAAAAGAATAGATATCTTATGAGATTATCTCACGAATCTTTATTCTTGAGACAAATTAACTCTGCCCGTATTTGTAATAAAATAATATGTTTTCATGGTGACCTAAATAAAATACATGTTTAACAAAATTGACTCATAAGACATTCTCACAAAAGTTTGTGTATAAATAATTGTGTTCCTACAAAATATCAGACATAAATTTAGAATTCTGTTTTTTTTTTTAAAGAATTGGTGGGCATTTATTTTTGTTTTCATAAGATTCCTTACATTGAATTTATTCAAAATTCAGATAAGATGCTATCTATTTATTTTATTGTTAATTATATGTTGATGGTGAGATTAATCCATGAACCCCACGATGATTCATTATATAATTTTAAAATAGCAAAATATAATTTATTTTGAAAAGACAGAAAATCTACATTAATCATCATCATCGTTTTTACATCTTCTCAAGGCATCCATTCCTTGGCCATAGGATCATTCTATATCAACTCTTGGATTCATTTATCCAAGGCTGATTCACAATATGCACGGTGAAAGGTGTGGATCACCCTCGAGCAAATCCAAGAATTAACGTTGGAGTCGAACTACATGGGAATCATCTCATGTCTCACATTTATTTACCTCTGGTTTAACTTTCCCAGCCTTTTAATATGCAAGCACGTATTTTTCACCTTCTGGATGCGCCTAAAAGGTATTTTGAACGATTTCATTAGGCACCAGGTTCTGGTGAAACTACTAACTAGCACAGATAAATGGTAATTTAAAAACCTTACTTGTATCTCACCTGACATAATAAGAGAACTTCAACTTTCAAGGTTGTGGGGTTCAATCCGACGCTCGTCTGTTTACTAACAGACTCACACTTCCAACTACAACGGGCATGTGTTGCTTTCATGCCAGTGATGGAAGATATTATCCATCTCGACATCGAATTTGAAAGGATCCACCATGGACGCCTCAAATCCAAAGCCAATGCCATTTTCTCCTTGGTCATGGATGGCAAATGCTTCAACAAGGCCTTGTCCATCTCGATTCTAGAATTCAACCAATTGTTAAAATATATTGCTAAAATCAAGTTAGGGTAAAATTTGAGATAAAAGACAATAACAACATGCAAGTGAGATATAAGAGCTCGGACCCCTCGTAACTTAAGCTTTAAACATAATACAAATAGTTACTGGTTATTTAGAAAAAAAAAGTATTAATATTGGCAATATAAACACAGATAAGAAAAAAAATGAAGTGAAAAACAGTTTGAATGAATGGAAAATTAAAAAATTAGAAACGGAAAGGAGAAAAAATGTAGAACAATAGCGGAGACAGATACCTCAAGAAGAAATCCAAGCTGCACCATACCAACCGAAAGCTCCATACAAATGTGAAAGCTTTTGTTTGCTGACGTGTAATTATATAAATATTAAAACCACTCAAATTCCTTTCTTTAACCATACCAAGTGAAGATAAGATACTTTATCTAGCTCTCTCATCTTGAAGTATCTCTTCATTAGTAAAAGAAATGGGACACGATCCATTCGTAAACCAGACCAAAGCACCTTCAAAAAGAGCTCTTCTGCCTTCTTCATGCTACCTCGTAAACAGTAATGCTTAAGTAATATAGTGTAAGTTACAATATCTGGATCACACCCTTTCTTAAGCATCTCATTGTGCAGCTGGAGAGCAGAACTTGAGAGACCAATATTACAAGCAACACCAATCAACATATTGTAAGTGACTAAATCAGGGAAAACATCATGTAATATCATCTCTTTTCTCAGGTAATGAACCTGATCGATATTTCCATTTTTTATTTGTGCATGAATCAGGGCGTTGTATGTGTAAATATTAGGCAGGATACCAAGTTCAACCATTTGATTTCTCACAGACAGTGCCTTATGTATGTCTCCGCATTTTCCAAAGGCCTGAATTATGACATTGAAAATGAGAGGATCTGGTCGAATGGAGTACTCCAACATGTGACTGAGAAAATTATTAGCTCTAACTGCATCTCCATTAATGCACAAACCTTGGATAATCATTTTGTATGTGATGTGATCAGAGGCAACGCCCATCATTGACATGTCACCAAAAACATAACATGCCTCATTGATCCTGCCTGACTTGCAAAGCTTGCCAATTAGAGTATTATACGTAACAACATCAGGAAGATAACCACTTTTAAACATTTGGCACAACGATTTATTCGCACATTTCATATCTCCAATAGTAGAGCATCCATTAATAATAACATTATATGCAACAACATCAGCCTCTATACCCCTTTGGAATACTTCATTCCAACAAGCGAGAGCTTCAAGCGTTTTCTCAGTCTTGAAGTAACCATCCATAAGGATAGTTGAATGGATCAACTCTGAGGTTTCCCCGTCATTATCATCTCCCAGTATCTTCTCAAGAAGCTTTCTTGCATCCTCTAATAAGCCCTTCTGGCAAAGGTCATGCACGAGAATATTACATGAGACTCTGTTTGGCCTGATTCCATGGTTATCCATGGTATAAAAAAGATCCAGAGCCTTATCCACTTTATTGACAAGGCAATAACCCTTCAATAAAGTGTTAAAAGTAGCGCAAGTAGGAAAGGGTCCCTGGAATATCATCTCCCTAACAAGCCACTCTGCCTTCCCTAAGTCACCGCTTTTGCATAGTGATAGTGCATTTAAAAGGTAATTGTGAGTTACAATATCAGGAAGTCTAAGATGCTCAACCATCTTAGTCCAAAGGTATGCGGCTGCTCCTAACTTACCTTCCAAACACAAAGACCTTATAAGAGTTATATCACTAATGTAGTCTGTTTCCAAGATAGCACCACAACCCCCTGTCTGAACCCAACTTATGTTTTCCCTGCAAATATTTGGAGTTTGAGTTGAAAACATGCGACAAACATTAATTGAAGCTATCATGGTCAAAAGTTGTTAATGGATGCCAAGTTTGGTATAGATTTCTCACATTACTTCAACATACTGATTTACAAAAAAGATAATTGTGTCGCAAGATTTTGAATTAACATCAGACAGTTTCAGTTTCAGACTTTTGGTTACTCCTAATCAGTGTTCTAAATGACGGTCGACGGCCGCCTACATGGTCTAGGTAGCCGCCTAGGCGGTAGGCGGCCCTCGACAGCCCCGCCTTTGCATCAGGCGGCCACAGCTATCCGGCGGGCAAGGCAGTCGAGGCGGCGGAGGCGGTCGAGCAGGCGGCCGAGGCGTGTATAGAGAAGACAAAAATAAGGCATTTGAGCTAGGATTTCGAGTTTTAAAGGGAAAAGAGATACGATAACAACTTGAAAGAGAAGACAAGAAGAAGCAGTCGAGGCGTGTAAAGATAAGACGAGAAGAAGCGATTTGAGTTAGGGTTCGAGTTTAAATAAAAACGAGACACGACGTCAACTTAAAGAGAAGATAAGAAAAAGCGGCTGAGACGTGTAAAGAAAAGACAAGAAGAATCCATTCGATTATACGATTTTGTATTTTTGGACTAAGCCCATTAAGAAATGGGCCATGAGTCTTCTATAATGAATTGTTGGACATCAAAACAATCCAATAGGCTTGAAATAAAAATATTATTGCTTAAAAAAATCTAACCGCCTAGGCAGTAGGTGGTCACTGACCGCCCCGCCACCTCCTCCTGCCATTTATAACATTGTTCCTAATATACAGAATAACCAATTGCCCCCACCACCCTCAAATTATGCTTGTGGATAACAACTAACTCAGCGTTAAAAAAGTTGGATTTCTGTAGCAAGGTCCAAAGTGTGAGTAGTAATATATTGGATTTAGTATCTTAATCTCTCCTAAAAATGGGCTTAAAATTCCTTCATTCAGAAGCCGCAAGCAATGCAAACTTCCGAATACCATCTACTGTAAATTACACCAATAATATCTAACTAAAATCAAGAAACAATCATGAAACTGAGTCAGGGCAAACAACTCCTCAACTAAAAGGATATATAAAAGCAGTCCGGAAAACTACATTGATCTCAATTAAATAAAATTCAATTTGATGTCAATTTTTTTTAAAAATAATAAGTTCGTCCCTGAGCATCGAACTTCAATTCATATGAGACCAAGATTTAGAACAAACAACCAATTAAAGTAATAAAAAAAAAACCTCAAGGCTTTTAATCGATCCAAACTTCCTTTTAACAACGCATCCAAAACGTTGAAAACCGCACCACTTCGCTGTCCTCCGCCATCTGAGATTTCCTTCTCATTCTGAATACTGTTCACACACCTACTTAAAAAATGTTGAAAAAAATATGAAAATTTGGTCAATTCACGCTTCCGAAATTGAATATATGCTATACAAAAATCAAGAAAAATGCTCTTACGTAGATTCAATCAAGTCGAAGCTGTAATTCGAGCAATAAAGAGAAATTTGGGCTTTCAATGACTCAATAATTTGGAAGCTCCCGCACAGTAATCGTAGAAAAAAATAAGATTCTTGAGCGGGTAATAAAAGCTGGAACTTAATAATTTAAAAGTTAGAATTTGTACAGGCATTACAGTGGGGGAGAGAGTAGCTTTCACTTACAGATTGCATTTGGTTCCGGATAATTGCAACGCTTAGGGCGGCGGCCGCGGCCCCACCAAAGCTGCTGCGACCAGTAGAAGGAATTGAACGGAGGAAAGGAACCACTAGGCTTTGTCGCTTTGAGACTGAATTCTAAGAAATAAAAACTTGGACTCAAAAATATTTGGGCCGACTTGTTAATATGAAATCCCCAACCCTTGACATTAGATTCTATTCCTTTTCTACTGAGAGTCTTTCTTGTTCTCGATTTTTCTTGATCATTGCAAAATAATATTGTTAGTATGTGTATTTTTTAATTTTTATTACACATGTTTCATCAATTTAGATTCCTAAATAGCAATCCATGCAAAATTAAACATTCGTTAATTTTATTTTTTAAAAAATATTATCAACCTGACAGGTCGACCCGTCAGGTTCGAACCGTACCTACAAGGTCGACAGATTTTAAATCCGAAAATCATAACTAGCCCGCATATAGACAGATACGATCACGGTTCTTAATCAAATCCATGAACCTTGGCCATCCGCAAGAGATGGATCGCTCGAGTCTGTCGACATCTACACACTGAGTTATTCCAATACTCTCTCCGATTAACCTGTCAACATCAGAAATTATACCTGCCACTGGAATCGGCACCTGTGTTGATTGGAAAGTACCAACATCTCCCATGTAAAAACCTTCAAATTTATTGAGTAGAAGTAAACCATGGTTCCATATTCAAGATGTGATCAACGGTTGCATGCTCTCATTCAGGGGAAAAATGACGGTGTTTGCATGATCACTTTAATATCCAGTTGTTAGTCAATCGCCACATTCCTAGATGATGAACATGGAATACTTGTTAATATCAAAGAATTGATTTCTGTAAACTTGTACATGGATGTATGAATTTGATATAATTAATTTCAAATTTTTTGACTTGTTTTGATTGATAAAGTTGAAGTAGATTTCAAATTTATTTAATATCAAATTATGTAATTTTAATATTAATTATGATGTATTTCAAATATTAGCAATAGAACCTAGAAAAAGAAATAAAAACAGTTAAAAATAACCCCAAACTTTAATCCAATGGATTTGTTCTTGGATTATTTCTTGATTTTCTTGTGCAGTTTTTTCTCATCGATTATCATTTATCCATTTTTTAGTATTTTCATTTTCTTCATTACTCGCTATATTTTTATCCATTACAAGAAGTAACCCTGCTACAACTACTCGTGGGGGTAGCCAAGAAAGTAGGCTTCATTTCATCCACCACCGCCATGATCACTAAGAATCTCTCTTCCGACACCGGCAAAGCTTTCTCCTCCGAGTTTCTCTCTCCTTTCTCTATCCGTCCGCCATTCGCTTCATCGTTCAGCATCCTGCCTCAGAGCTTCCAGTAGAAGCAGGCGAGGACCGAGAGAGCAAAGACTACCACTCCCAGCATTACAGCTATGCCCGCGAAGAGGTACGGGACAGGGGAGTGGCGTGGGGAGCGTTGGACAGTGGCCGGCGGCGATAAGGTTGGCTCGGCAGTTTTGGCGACGGCGGCGATGATCAGTTCTGATCCCTGAACGGGGTGAAACATGGCGCCACCGTCTGTTCTCATTTTGCTTCTTGTGTGAATTCTTAGAGGAAGACGTACAAATTGTTGCGTCAGATTCAAGTGAAAATGGGTATTTATGGATAAATTCCGGGCCGGATTATGCGGGTACAAGTACGATTTGTTTCTATAGCTCCTACTTAATACATAAACTTCTACTTATAGTTTCACGTATTTATATCTATAAAACATATTTACAAAAAAATTTTTTTATAAAAATTAATATTTTTTCATAAATTAAACCGAGTAAGAAATATGTTTCAGAAAATTGACTAACGAGATAATTTCATAAGAATTTTTTGTGACATACATAATACTGAGTACATATGATTATTAATTTCAATCATCTTTCTCCATACATTTGGATTGAATTGAATTAAAATCACAGCCGACCAATTAATTTACCATGGCTCTTTTCCATTTGATTTAGAATTGGAGTTACAAATTTTCAATATTATAAAAAAGTTTTTAATTGTTCATTCATCCAAGAGCATGAAAGTGGCTTTACCAAATTTGGTATGCTAAATGATGTGCGTTGTGAGAGTGTGAAAATCAATACTTTGGAAAGATGTAGACACAATATATATATGGTAATACTTAATAGATAGACAGCATTAAATGCCACTGATTTGTATGCATAATTTAGGCACTTTTAACCAAATTTGTGTCCTATTTTGGTTAAATAGTCAAATCGAATTCTCTTATCCGTTAGATGAGATCCTACCTATGTGGGCACTATCTTCATTTCATTTTAACGGGTAAGATCTTGTCACATATACAATTTCCAAAAAAAAAGTGGGTCCTATATATACAAAGGCAAATCTTGGCCATCCATCTTAACATGGGGACAATGACCACATGGGTAGGATGAAATAAACTTATCCCTATCAACATCTATCTTTTTAAGTTATCTCGAGTTATCAACCATAATGACCTTTTGTTGCCTTATCGGCACTACACTGATGGTTGGTATCGTCAACAGATCAGACCAGACCAGACCAGACCATCTTGTGTTCATAATTCGATTAAGTCGATGAATTCAAACATGTGTTTAAAAAATAGAATAATTAATCAATGAACCAAACATATTCGAATTCTATCCTTATTTAATCATCTGCATCAAACACAGTCAAGAATTGAAGGTATAATGCAACAAGTTAAACATAATGGATAAAATGCTTCCCCAATTATTTATATAGAGTGGATAATTTGTCCCATGATTTCAATGTTTTCAAACTTAAGTAATTAAGCTTTTTGATGGGAAATTTATAGAATATGATATTCTGTGATTTGATTTGAAGTTGGAAATCCCATATGTATTCATTGAAAAACGTATAGAAGACGAGCAAGTACAATGTATTGATTCAGTAACTTTGCATCTCAAAGTCAATAGTATTTAACAAAAATTTCCAAAGTTTGAACAGATTGGTCGGCAAGATGTGTCGTTTTACCATGAACAATTGACTTGTCGAAAGATTCATTTGATGACCGAATCTAATGTATCGCATTAGTCGATTACACCTCAGAATACAACTTCACAGAATTGCGATCCCGCCATATTAAACTTTATCGATACAATTTTTATGAACGACAACTTAATGTTGTCAGTTTCAAAATTCGACTTATGATCAATGAACAACTCTCCTTTTTCTGTCAAAAAAATGATTCGAACTAGAGAATCATGCGTATTATTAACTAAAATTATACCAAGAATTCAATTCAATAAAATGTAAATTTATGGGAATTTTCAATATTTCGGATCAAATTCAATTTACGACCAAAATGAGTTGAGAGAGACAGATTGATATCTTGACACTGATCATTGTCAACTTCAATCCAAGTTTGATAAAGTCAAAATCAACGGTTAAACATACCAACAACTTGGAACCTTCCAACAAACTTGGAGCAGAGCAGACTTGAGAAAAACGACTATTTCAATTCAAAATTTTTAAAATTTATATTCAATCTTCTCTTCTGGAAAAAAAAAAAGAAATTAGTTTTTTGCACGTAATCTTTTGGAGTATAATTTAATTATTTTTATCATGTTTCTTTTATCGGCTTAATCCCATTTGAATAATTAGTAACTTAACTACGATATAGTACTAACGTAAAATGAACAAGGGCAAACACTTGTGTGAGACAGTCTCACGGATCGTATTTTGTTAAACGGATATCTTATTTGAGTCATCCATGAATATCGGTAGGATTGATCCATCTCACAGATAAAGATTCGTGAGACCGTCTCACAAAGGATCTACTTATGAACAAGAGTACCTAGGCGTCATTAGATTTTGTTATATTTCTATTTAAAAATATATAAAAAAATATTTTTCAACATTTATCTAAACGTCAACACCGTTTCTGTTCTTTAAAATAAAATAATTTAAAATTTTTGAATTTATTTAAGTGTTTTTTTACGTTATAACTTCGTTGTCCAAACTGATCCACGTTTTGAGATAAAGTTAAAATTGAAAAAATACAACTTTATTGGAACTTGGTTGGGTGGAGGCCTGAAAAACTAGACATTCAACCCCACAAGGTCGATTAAGTAATCAGTTGACCAAAAGTAGACTTCGAATCACGATTAAGCTTATTTTACTCTTATAGTTTATTAATATAATATAATTTAAATAATCCCCACCTATATAAACTACCTCGATCCCCCTCAAAAGGCTCGAATATTAATCAAATGAAGCAAAAAACTTGTATGCAAATTGCCATTTTCCATGCACTATTTTTCTTCGTTGTGTGCATAATTACCAGAATGACCTTGGTAGAGGCCACCCCTATCACTGTAAGGGTGGGGGTGATACTGGACAAGGGTGATTATGTTGGTGAAATGGGATTGAATTGTATTTCAATGGCACTTTCAGATTTTTATGGTAAAAATATACATTATAAGACAAGGCTGGTTCTTAACGTTAGGGACTCCAAAGGAAGTGTGGTTGGGGCAGCAGCTGCAGGTACTAAAACAGTCGAAAATTCTGCAACTTTTTCTTTTTTCTGTGAAAATCTACACCAACATTATTTAAAAAAAAAAAAAACGAGAGAACTTATTTATATTATACAGAATAGTTTATCAACAATACCGATAACCTTGACGTTTCATTAGCTATGCGTTCTCGGAGTTTGGAGTATTCATGCAAGTCCTCCTTTTTTCTGCATGATCTCATTGACTAACAGAATACATGAAACACTGCATGAAACGATAATCAACCATCAAACAACATCGGTATCCATGTGGTTCGAACTGATTACAGAATTTTGATATTTAAACCATTTAACACACTTGAAAATAGCACAAACTTGTAGCCAATTTTACCCTTGTCTGACCACCCTTGCACATGAAATGCAGCTCTAGACCTACTGAAGAATGTCGAAGTGCAAGCCATCATAGGTCCCGTGTTCTCAACACAGGCAAACTTCTTGATTGCTCTTGGAGAAAAAGCTCAAGTTCCCATCATTACATTTTCAGCAACGAGTCCTTCTCTTTCATCATTTCGAAGTAAATATTTCTTCCGTGCAAATCTAGATGACTCTTCCCAGGTCCAAGCCATTGCTGGAATAATTCAAGCCTTCGGATGGCGAGAAGTCGTGCCCATCTACGAGGACAATGAATTTGGAGAAGGGATTGTACCATATTTGACTGATGCTTTGGAACAGGTAAATGCCCGAGTACCTTACAGAAGTGTTCTTCCATCGGTAGCAACAGACAGTCAGATTCTTACAGAGCTTTATAAGTTGATGGCAATGCAAACAAGAGTTTTTATTGTCCATATGCGGGCTACTCTAGGTTCCCGCCTGTTCATGAAAGCAGAACAATTAGGAATGATGAGTGAAGACTATGTATGGATTATAACTGATGGCATGACAAATGAAATAAATTCAATGGACCCTTCTGTTATAGAGATTATGTTTGGAGTAATAGGTGTACAACCTCATACTCCAAATACAAAAGAGCTTAAAAACTTCAAAATACGATACCAGATAAGGCTTCAGCAAAATAATCCAATGGCTCTTAGCCAGGAATTGAACATTTTTGGGTTATGGGCATATGATTCGGCCATAGCATTAGCCATGGCAGCCGAGAAAGCACTACTCACAAATGCTACATTTGATAAGGCAGATATCTCAAGAAATTCTACTGATCTTGAAGCCTTTGGGGTCTCTAATGCGGGACCTAAACTTATTCAAGCTTTATCAGGAACTACATTCAGAGGACTTTCTGGAGAGTTTCGATTAGATGATAGGCAACTCCGATCGCCTCCTTATGAAATAGTAAATGTGGTCAGTCCTGCAGTTCGGGTGGTAGGATATTGGAGGAAAGAATATGGAATTACCAGAAAACTTAACTTCACAGATGCTAACACAAAAAAATATTCCACTTCCAAGTTTAACTTAGGATCCACTCTGTGGCCAGGTGATAAAACATCTCCATCTAAAGGCTGGGTGATTCCAACAAATGGGAAGAAACTTAAAGTAGGAGTGCCTGTAAAGATGGGTTTCACAGAGTTCGTTCGTGTCAATTGGAATGCTGATAATTCAACAACTGTTGAGGGATACTGCATAGATGTTTTTGATGCAGTAATGGCAGCACTCCCATATGCTGTACCATATGAATATATTCCATTCGCAACACCTGACCACAAGAAGGCTGGTAGTAACAATGATCTGACATATCAAGTATACCTAGGAGTGAGTATCAATCAACACCACTGCTTTCAACTATTTGGGTGTGGGGAGGGGGGAGGGCAGTAAGAGTTTATATTCAAAGCAATATGCCGCATGCACTATTTAACATGTAATTGAATATATTACTAACCTTTTTTCTGATCAATGAACAGAACTATGATGCTGTTGCTGGAGATGTAACTATTTTAGCAAATAGGTCACAATATGTTGATTTCACACTCCCATATTTAGTTTCTGGCATTTCAATGGTTGTACCGATAAAAGAAGATACGAGCAAAAATGCATGGGTATTTGTAAAACCTCTGACTTGGGAACTTTGGTTGACAAGCTTTTGCTCATTTGTTTTTATTGGGTTTTTGATCTGGATTCTGGAACATCGCATAAATGAAGATTTCAGGGGGCCCCCTTGGCATCAAGTTGGCATGATCTTCTGGTTTGCTTTCTCAACCATGGTCTTTTCTCACAGTAAGTCATCTATCATTCGTTAAATCAAAACTTTTAGCTATGCAAACATGGGGAACTGGTTCATCACTGATCATTTAGTTACATGATTTATAACATAAGAGATGATATAATATTTAAGTTTGTACTCACCACTTACACTGTTTTGTAGAGGAGAGGGTGATAAGCAACTTGGCTAGGTTGGTGCTGATCATATGGTTCTTGGTGGTTCTTATACTAACCCAAAGTTATACTGCCAGTCTTGCCTCCATGTTAACGGTTCAAAAGCTGCAGCCGAAGGTCACAGATGTCAACGTGCTTCTTGAAAACAAGGATTATGTGGGATATAATAAAGGATCATTCATATTAGAATATCTGAAACACATGAATTTCAATGATTCTAGAATTGTTGAATTTAACTCTGCAGAAGAAATGGATAGACTTCTCTCCAAAGGAAGTGAAAATGGTGGTATAGCTGCAGCTTTTCATGAGATCCCATACATAAAATTGTTCCTTTCTAAATACTGCTCAAAATACATCATGGTTGATCCCACGTATAAGGCTGGCGGCTTCGGCTTTGTAAGTGACCCTCCTTCCTTACCCTCTTCATCCTCCTTTCCACCATTGCTATTTATAAAAAGTCTTGCACAAGTCTATCCAGTTTCAAAAATTTTCATTTTTGTACTGCGCAGGTCTTCCCAATTGGTTCGCCTCTAGTACATGATGTTTCAAGAGCAATTTTAAATGTCACCGAGAGTAGAAAGATAGTGGAAATTGAGAGAAAGTGGTTTTCAGGAAAGACCAACTGTCCAGACCCTAGCACCTTGAATTCACAAAAAAGTCTTGGGCTCAGAAGTTTTTGGGGGCTCTTTTTAATTGTAGGGATAATTGGAATATTAGTCTTTATGATCTATGTGGTCATGTTCCTTCGTGAACATTGGCATGTTGTAGAATGGTCTGATCCTGAATCGACAATATGGAAAAAGATGGCTGATTTACTTCAAAGGTTCGACAACAAAGATCTCTCTTCTCATACTTTCAAGAACTTTAGACTTACAGAGAAAGATAATAAATGTAGAGACGACTCAACGGGCATGGCAATGTATTCATCACCTCAAAATCATCATTTAAGTCCATCAGAGTTCGTATTGGCTTCTCTGCCTACTAATGACCCACCGAGTCCAATTTTCTCAAGTCCAAGAGGGCAGACCACAAATTTTCAAGGAGATCAAGGGAATTCAGTGGATAATCCAATAGCAAATAAACAAGGAGAAGCATTTAAGACAAGAAGTCCGGAAATTGAGCTAGCTAATCAAAATGATAATTATCAAATAATCTCAACCTCAGCACAGGCAGTTAACTAACTGAGCCAGACATATTGTAGCTTACTCTATCGGTGACATTTTGTACTCAACTGTGAGGTTGGTACTGTACCTTCTTGATCTAATTCTTGTATAAAATCCTCTCTGAACTTGGTAGTCACTTCTTTCATATTTCTCAGCTGGAAATGTTGCAAAGATCGAAGATGACATTGCGTATGATTGAATGACATTAGTCACAATTCAATGGCAATAATTAAGAAATACTGCAACTTTAAAGAAAATCATGTTTCGTCCCAAACATCAGTTATCATATGAGCAAAACAGCAAGGAATTCAGCCAAGCCAGCAAATGTAGAGCATGGCACGAAGTGTCACAAAAAATGGAAAATGGGAAATGTAACAGAGTTAGTGGGAACTGGGAAGGAGCAAAAGGAAGTCAAAACCCACACGGGTGGAGGGAGTTTGTCAATTGCCACTGATGGAGGCATGAAATTTATTTTCTTTCAGAAAATTTATTTTCCAACTCATCGCGCTCGATTGCTGTTTTTCTTCGCCATATGTTGGCATTTGGAGACATGTGAATCAGCAGGAGTCGATTATATTATATGAAGGAAAACATGAAAACATTTCAACAAACAGTTAATGGGCATTAAGAACAATTACAAAAACAGATCAAATAAACGATTGCTGATATACTTCCGACCAGCCTCCTTCATGAACTGCCCTACCACTACTATGGGGCGGAGGAGGATAGCAAAATCGGATATCAAGTAATCAACTTTCCAACCACTCGGGATATTTTACCTATATATAAATGCAAAGATATTCAGAAATTTTATTGGGATTTCATTTCTGCAAAATGCAAAAATTCTACTCAAAAAAGCGAATTGTATTCCAACAATTCGACCCATTTCATACATTTTAATCCAAACTAGATATCACGATATTTATAACTCAAAAATGGTTCATTGCCTAGTAGTACTCTCTCCACTCACTAAGCCAACAACGAGTATAAAAAGTTGACCGCTGAATATTATATGTCCCAAAAGCAATATAGTCAAGTCTGTCGTGTCTTTTTTCCTCCATGTTGGGACATAAAATAATTCATGACTTACCAACGTCAACTCGAATCTTATGAATCTATTTATTATTGAAAAATCTAACTCATACTCACTGAAATTGCATGGTTCTTTTCCTACACCTGAACTGACCCCAGTCACAGTTCCCAACAAGGGCCAGCATGAAATGAAGAACAGAGTGTTGGAAAGGGTCGAGAGAGTTTCTCGACATATTTTTTCCAGACACTCAAATCAGAGACGGAAAATACGAATAGAGTAGTTAAGGCATCCCTGAAAATGAGAGAATGAGAATAGTCACTACCAAATGAAATCTTCAAACTTATTATTTATTAGAGAACAATATGAGGATCACATATATTTGGTAGGGAATCACATGTGTATAACTCGCGCGCCAGCGAGACATCACCTAGAAGCTCTCTTGATAGAGGCGAGCCTCCACACTTGTTAATTTCATTGGTCATGTACTTCATACTTCTAACTCTTCAGCACATCCACAACTCTTTAGCACATTTCTAGCTCATCAGTACAGTAGGGGTGTGCATTCGGTCAATTCGGTCACCGACCAAACCGAATTACCAATAACCGAACCGAACCGAATTTTATTTTGATAACCGAACCAATCGAATTAGTTTTAATAATCGATCACAAATTAACCGAATTAAAATCGGTTAATTCGATTAAATATAAAAACATTAAAAATATTATAAATTATATAATAAATCTATTTTTTTAAAAAAAATTAATTTATTATTCGGTTAATTCGGTTAACCGATTTTTTTTTTACGAAAACCGAAACCGAACCGAATTAACCGATTTTTTAAACTTTCAAAACCGAATTTCCGAAATAACCGAACCGAATTTCCGAATTTGATCGGTTCGGTCGGTTATTTCGGTTTAACCGAAATCTTGCTCTCCCCTACTCATCAGCTCATTCCTAGCTCCTTAGCACATCTTCGGCCCATTTGCTCATCTTTAGCACATCCAGCACTCCTTAACATACCTCCTACATCCATTCTTCACCCGTCATACTTCATAGATCGCCTCCTTACCTGTCACACTTCTTTGCTCACCTCCACACATGCCACATTTCATTGCTCATCTACATCTTTGTCATCTCTCTTGGCTAAAATTGGCACAACTCCAACTCTAACTACTTTACCCACCCTCTACATCTTAATTCTTTGGCACATCTTTTAACACCTTAGCCTCTATCCCATCTACCATGGCTCGCCTCAACTACCCACTCTAGTGGACCGGTTCTCCGACTTGGATATGGGCCGATCCTGCCATTTGGTTAAAGACCCATGTTGGACTCGGGCATGTGATAGATCTATTTGTGGTGTGGGTATCACTAAGTATACAAACTTCCTTCGTAATTTTGTTAGAAATATAACAAAAGAATGAACTAAATTCGACATATCGAAGCTCGGTGAAATGAAGCAAGAATCTTGGGGCCATAATAATATTGGCATGTTTCATCTATTCTTGCTCTTTTGTGTGTGCATGATAATGAAAACAGCCACAACAGCTGGTGTTAGAGTAGGTGTCCAGAGAGCCAAATTGTGGCCTGACCTTTATTGACTCTTATGTAAAAACAATCTTTATTTTAATAATATTTTACGTTTTTATCTAATTGTGGCATTCACTACAAGAAATTCTGCATACAATAACGCACATACGACAACGATTTTTCACAAAAACCGTTGTCGTATGTTTTTTAACAACGGTTTTATCGAAAACCGTTGTCTTTTGGGGGGCAAAGACAACGGTTTTTAAAAACCGTTGTCTTTTTAGGGTCAAAGACAACGGTTTTTGGGATCAATGTCAACGGTTTTATAGAACCGTCGTCTTTGAGCGTTTTTTTAGGGTCAACGACAACGGTTACCGTTGTCTATTAGCGCGTTTTTTTGGACAATTGACAACGGTTTGAAGATACCGTTGTCGATTAGCATGGTTTTTTGACAAACAACAGCGGTTTTGGATAACGTTGCAATATTTAAACCGTCGCTAAATTTAGCGACAGTTTATCAAAACCGTCGCTAATTTTAAATTAGCGACGGTTTTAAAATAATTGTCGCTAATTTTAGCGACTGTTTTAAAAAAACCCGTCGCATCTTTAAATTTAGCGACGGTTTAATAAACACCGTCGCTAAAATTAGCGACATTGTTTTGAAACCGTCGCTAATTTTAGCGACGGTTTAAATCCAAACCGTTGCCAAATAAAAATATGCGACGGTTTAGCATTTACCGTCGCTATTGCAAAACCCGTCGCAAACTGTCTATAAATATCTCCATTTTCGATCCATTTTCCTCCCCAACACTTCACAACACTTAAAATTTTTCTCTTTTACACCATTTTATCACTTCACACAACAATTAAAATTTTTCTCACCACTTCATAACACTTAAAATTTTTCTCTCTTACACCATTTTATCACTTCACACAACACTTAAAATTTTTCTCTCTTACACAATTTTATCACTTCACACAACATTTAAAATTTTTCTCTCTTACACAATTTTATCACTTTCACACAACACGTAAAATTTTTCTAACCACTTCATAACACTTAAAATTTTTCTCTTTTACACGATTTTACTACTTCACAACAATTAAAATTTTTTGCTTTTACACGATTTTAGTTTGGATTATTAGTTTCTTTTAGATTTATTAAATTATTAAAATTATTTTTTTTATTTTTCGAAACAAATTAGCGACGGAAATCTTGATTACTGACCGTCGCTAATATTAGCGACGGACTTTATTTCTACCCGTCGCTAATTTAAAATTAGCGACGGTTACATAAACCGTCGCTAATTTGAATTAGCGACTGTTTATATAACCATCACTAATTTGAATTAGCGACGATTTATGTAACCGTCGCTAATTTTGCATTAGCGACGATTTTATTCAAACCCGTCGCTATTTTTATTTGCGAAGGTTTTTAAAATCCGTCGCAAATTTGATCTACCACAACAGATAAAAACCGTTGTCGTTGAACGGACTTTCAACAACACCCTCAGTTACAACAGTTTTAAAATGGCTACGACAACGGATTTTATCTGTTGTCGTTGCCGTTTTTGTAGTAGTGATTTACTATATCTGTATATCCATACAAGCTGCATAGATAAATAATTCCAATGTACTCTAGGTACCTTAAGGTATGTCTCTCAACGTAAGATCACGGAACTCATTAGAAAGCGTACCGTATATTCTAAATAGGTTCCTAATCGAATCAGTCGCCTACAATAAGGATAAAGATCGCTTGCTCTTGAGACTATCATTTGTGATGTAAATGTCATGTTTCATAGGTAAGGGCATGGAGATGTCCATTAATACAGATGAGTGATCATTTGATGATGTACTGAACAACTCTCCCTCGTGCTGTCCAAATGGCAATCTCTTATCGAGTGAAATAGTATGCGGTTATGATTGTACATCATTAGCCATTTGACCCGAGACAACGTAGAGGCTCTACGTACTAGCATGCACTTTGATCATTTTACTAATTCCATTTAGGGTTACCATGTGACGATGTTGGGTGTAGTTTCGAAATACATATAAGACAATGCATTGTAGTTGGAGATTCATCGTATGCCTACGATTGAAGACGTCCTATGTGATCTGATGAGTTAATAATGCAAGGAATCTCCGGTCAGAGTAGAACACGTGTATTTTGGAAAAGTGTTTCCTCAGTTGCACATACTGTGTCGCTGTTGTTAATCAAAGATATATCACATCATTATCGAATTCATTTGCAACTCTCGATATACTAATAGTTGCAGATTCGATCAGGATATATGAGTTGAAGAGACCGTAATATACGTTAATCATAACTTAAGGTTCTTGCAGGCACTATCAGTTATACATAGGGGATAATGGAGCGATGCTACTATACGCTCTTATTATGATCCGATGGGTGCAATCAGGCTTTAGTTCTGACGTTCTTAATCAATGGGTTGAGGAAAAGAATGAGGCTAATTAAGGTAAGTCCGAGTAGGACCAAATTTTATTCTGAATCACATAAAGTTGTGAACCCGCTGCTAGTTGTATTCTAGAACATTTGAGGGTCACACAAGTATAGGATTCTATGTTTCTTTTGATATAGTCAAGTTCAACGAGTTAAATTTGGAGACTATAGTTTCATGGAGATCAAACTGATTGCTTATAAAAGAGTTTATAAGTTGATTCCATGTAATAGAATATATGAAAGTTAGCTTTAACAACTAATTAAATGAGGAGGGTGGAACTGCCTGTTTTAGTGAAGAAGATCACAAAAATAGCAGCTGCTAAAAATGGATCAATCAAAAATTTTATCTCGAAATTCAATTTCATTATATGAACGAGATTCATACCCTCAATACATCGACGATGTCTAATCATCGATCGGTGTTATAATAAGCTCACTACTATTTATTCAGTAAATTTATAATCTTAAAATTAAATAATAATATTAGTAGTGGTGACTACTAAGTTCAAAACTCTCATGAAACATTCTAGAAGAGTCTAGAATAGATTAATTAATTGATTGGATAATTAAATAAAATTATTTAATTTAAAGCATTTAATTATATATATCATCAAAAGTGATAATAATTTAATTATGTATGGTATTTTCAAAAGTAGAAAATATATACATGAGATATTTTGAATAAAGGAATTATTGTATCCTGATTCAAGTAGGAATCCTGATTAGATCAGAAATAACATATAAATATTTCATTAAAGGTTATATGAAATAACATAATTTTTACACGCTCGATTTTGACCACCAAAATTTTCTCTTCTCTAACCTTACAAGAAAAATTGTTCTCCCCTTAAAATATTTTCGGCCACTTCCTTCCATCGAGCCTCCGCAACATCTCTAGCTTTCTAAAATTTCGGCGATCCAATTTCGACATAAACTTCGTTTTGATCTCTAGTGTGATCTATTTGATGAACAAAGTTTTTGATCATAGACTAATTTGATGATCGAAGAAAGAAGAAGATTCATTCGTAGAAATTTACAATAAATGTTATATCCACTTAAAAATCGGAATAGTTAGAGCCGACCTTAAATACACAAAGGTAAATCAGATCTAACACCCTATGAGTGTTTTAAATCGTACGACGCTCAAGGAATGTTTTCCACGTCAAAATTAAAAATTTTAAACTTCCCCTATGTCTTGGGTGCGACAAAGCGGTACTCCAATGGTGTTATCATAGCCAGTTTATTCTCTACGCCTTCGTTGTGAGATATGTACCTTCGACACATCGGCACTGTCTGATCGTCGATCGGGGTCATAGCGAGTAAACAATTATTTATTTTGTAAATTTAGAATCTTCTAATTAAATAATAATATTAGTAGTGGTGACTATCAAGTGTAAAATTCTCATAAAACATTATAAAAGAATCTAGAATAGATTAATTAATTAATTAAGTAGTTAAATAAAATTTATATANCAAAAGTTGATAATTATTTAATTAGATGATATTTTCAAGAGTAGAAAATACGTACATGAAAGATTTTGAATAGTGTAATTACTGTATCATGATTCAAGTAGGATTCCTGATTAGAAATTAAAACTTATAAATATTTCATTAAGAGTTATATGAAATAACGAAACTCTTACATACAAATTTTGTCCACCAAGTTTTTTCTCTTCTCTCACCTCACAAGGAAAATCGACCACCCTTATATTTTGGAGAAAATATTTCGGCCACCATCCTTCCACTGCGTCAAAATCCCGATGCTGCCAGATTTATGAAATTTCGGCGATCTAATGCCGACACAAGCTTCATTTAGATCTCTAGTGCGATCTTTACAAGGAACAAAGTTTCTGACCGTAGACTTGATTTGACGATCGAAAGAGAAATATCTGTTCGTTTGGATTTATAAGAAGGGCTATATCCGCTTAAAATCCGGAATAGCTGGAGCATGTGTTATATACACAAAGATAAATCAGATCTAAATACTTTATTAGTAGTTTAAATCATACGACGCTCAAAGAACGTTTTAAACGTGAAAACTAAAATTTTTAAATTTTTGTTCTGCTTTGGATGCAAAAAAACGATATTTCAATAGAAAAATCCCTCATCTCCATTATGTATACTAGTTGTTGATACACATATGAATCGATTAATATATCTTGCTGATATATGGATTACAAACTACACAACTTTAAGAAATTATGGTCATTTTCGATGAGAAACGAAAAAAAAGACTCAAAATTGAATATACCTTGCTTATATACGTAATATTTCAAACTACACAACTTTAAGATAAAAGATGGTTATTTTTGAAGAGAAAAAAAAAAAGACTCCAAATTATTAGCTCTCTATGTATCCCTTTCTATATAGCATAGATATTTGTTATAAAAGCTATGCAAAATAAAATCATTAAATATGTATACTCATGCGTGTAATATTGTAACGATATGAATAAAAAAAGATTAAAGTAAGTTCACGCAAAACTTAAGTATAAAATTGATAATCGCTAGCTTGTAAGAACTCTAAATGACAATTTAAAAAAAAAATCTATTTGAATTTTCTCAATGATGTATTCAAAACAAATATCCCACAAAATTCTCATTAAATTATCGATCCTTAACAACCAATACTTTAATTTAATGAATTACAAGTAATGAAGCCAACCCCACCACGAACCCAATCGACATGCCGGAAATCACATGTTTCCCCGCGGCGCTTTTGGGTTTGGGTTGATCATTGGCATCAGCAGATGGGCCGTCAGCCACCGGAGCATCGGCAGGTGCGTCAGCCGCAGGAGCATTAGCAGGAGCGTCGGAAGCCACAGGACCGTCAGCTTCAGCGGGAGCATCCGCCACCTCTTCCTCGGGGCTTTCAGCAACAGCAGGAGGAGGCACTTTATTGGCAGGAGCAGCAGCAGCTTTCGGGGGCGGTGCAGAAACTGGCTTGTAGGAGCCGTCTATTCCTGGTGCAAAAATGGGTTTAGAAATGCTGAGAACGGAGATATTGTATGGCTGAGAAGCGACGGAGCCCAACACTTTGATGTCGTGTGGGGCGCCTTTCATGGCTGAGCCAAAGACGATGCTCCCGTCCGCCTTGTGGATAACGTCGAGGAACCCTTGCATGTCATCGGCAACACCGGTGGACTAGAGACAGCAACAAAAGTTATGATTTTCGGGTTATTCCAAGCTAAATTAAACTTAGATATATAAAATGAAACCATCTTTAATTGCATGTCAATACATGCGGTCCAATAATTACGTCGGGTGGGGAGGGTCTAATCATTTTTCATGAACCTCAAATATATTATTTAATATCCATCTTTAGATCATTGGAGTTTAACAATTAAAACTTAAAATATGGACCTGATAAAGTGTGGTGAGAATTGTCTTTGTATCCCTAAGCTTGTTGAGTTTCAAGATATCGTAATAATCCAACACAATGTGGGTACTGAGCAGACGCATCTGAACATCCTCGGGTTTGCCTGCGAGTTCTGCAATGTGGTCATTGGTGAGGGCAAGCACGGTGATGGCCGCACGGCTGTTTATATCTGCGAAGAGACCGGTCTTGGTGAGGAGGCCATTAAAGTCGCTGAAATCGGGGTATTGGTTGAGGATTCGGGTGACATTGAAGGCGGAGGTGGAGGTCGAGAGGAGGAGCACGGCCGAGATGGCGAGGAGTGTGGAGGGGCTCATTTTTGCTGGAAAAGGAAAGCAAGAAAACGAGCCTCCGCTGATATTGGAATATTTTGGGGATTGTGTGTGTGTGTGTGTATATATACAACACTGGAGGGATTATGATTGTGAGGAATGGGGAGGAGAGGGAACGTCTCTCTTCCGCGGAGTTTGGATGGATTTTAATGCATTAACATTTTCTACCATCTTGTATGTATTTTATTTAAATATTTATATTTACTAGGAAGATTGTAGGACCGAGCGTTTGTCGTTTTACCAAAAATTATAGTCGGTGGTAATGATGTAACTCAAATCTTTTAAACCGCACAGTAGCTCAAGCACCACGGTTCGATCGCTCTTTCAGCGGGGACAATTATTGCACCCAACAAAGATGTATGTGAGTTGTACGTGTGATAGTAATGAAATCGAATTATTTTCTTAGATAGTGAAACCGAAATTACGTATAACTAATTATATTATGTAGTATGTCGAATTCAGGCAAAAAAAACGAGAAAGTGTTTGCATAAAAAGTGAAACAATTGCTTAAAAAAAAGTTAAACGAGTGTTGATAATTAGAAAAGTCTAAACGTTTCCCTCAATTTTTGTTCGTTATAGTATCACTTTTTAAGTTGCATGCAGTCCGTCTCTTAATTCGCTTTGTTTACTCCTCAAGAAGCTTATCATCCTTTATTTTTGTAGTAGTGTCGTGTGTTTCACTTCGACCGGTAATGTTTCTCTTCGAAGATGTGGGAGCATAGCTCTTTGATCCTTCTTTTGCTTGTATTTTTTAGCTTTCCTAATGATATCTGATTTTTTGTTTCGATATTGTTGGAGTGAAGCGTGTGTGGTTTTCGAACGCTTTCAACAATTATTGAAACCATGTCTTCACTTTTTGTGACGATCCTATCCAATTTTAATTGAAAATATGGCTCTCTTTGTTGTGACTGATTATATCATCGATGTCCTTAGAGGTGATATATCGTATTGTACCGTATTAAAATTATATGTCGTATATTGTACCTATAATTACGGTATAAGCAAATTTTATATTGATACTATACCAAAAATATACGTATAACTAACATACCGATTATACCAAAATTGTACGATATACCAAGATTTCGGTATCATATAGGTATATACCGTTTTATACCAAAATGACCTTACATTTTTTAATTTTATAATTTTTTTAAATATTATATATTCTAAAAAAATTATATAATTTTTTCGGTATTTCGGTATTCCAGTATAAACCGCAATTTTCAAAGTTGATATCGTTACCGTACCTAAAAATTCGATATCGTTACTGTACCGTACCGAAATATTCAATATACCGAAAATTCGGTAAATTCGTTATTTTTTTGGTACGGTAATCTCGGTACACCGAAAATTCAATATTTTTTCCACCACTAGATTTCCTGCACCATATGTGAGATATATAACATTAGATTATACACTTGCAAACGATATGATGTAATAAAAATGTTTTTTCTCCAATGAGTAGTAAATAATTAATCTTAATTTATATGTATTTTTGCCTATGATTGCAGATTTTAATGTATTCTTCAGCAGGACGGCCAATGAACAATGTGATAATTTCCCCAAACATAGTTAGTCTTGCGATTATAGTTCCATCTTCAATCAACACAATAAGTTTATACATGAGAGGGTATGTAATAGGCGCATCATTATATGTGGTCATTAAGATATATTTAACAAAGATCGAAAGTAGAGTGAACTATTTCGATGGGTATATTTGTACAGTCAAGGCAAGACATTCCACTTGTTTTTGTGGCTAATTTGTAACAATGGTTTCACGCATCATAAAATGAAGAAGAGTTGTTTTCGATCTTCTTTATTGTTCCCCAAAAATAATAGTAGTTGTTCTAAAAAAAGAGCATATTTAGTTATTTTGTTCATGTCTCTTTTTTATGCTCTTTAATGGTTTCATGCAGAATACTTCGAGAGCACAAAAATATTGGATCTGATTTTTGGCGTTTTTACGGTGTAATTAAAATAGCTATCAGATAAGCAATGATGTAATTAAACTAAAAATGAGATGACTATAGTGTGTTTGCATTCTGAGGTTGCAAATAGCCGTAATAGGTGCATGAGCCTCCTTTTTTCATTAATTGGCCTTCATTGGAAGCTAAATCATCCCACAGTCTAATAATTATAGTCTCGTACTTGTTGAAAATTTAACCAATGCAGCAGAAAATGGGTAAAGTTCAGTAGCAAAGATAAGAATTTTTTTTTGGTGTATCTAATCATTGTTTATCATGGCTAATCATTCATTCATGAGGACGATTTCTCTTAAATGTCCAATTGTTTGAGTCTTTGGTCTCGTGAAATGAACGTTCTTGACAAAAACCAATTATATCTACAGAGTTTTCACAAAGTTAATGAAGCATTATTTTGACAGTACAAGAAATTTCATAATCAACAACACACATACGACAACGGTTTTCACTAAAACCGTTGTTAAAAAAACCGTTGTCGTATGAAGTTTTTTTAAGCAAAAGACAACGGTTTTTAAATTTGCGACGGATTAAAAATTGCGACGATTTTACTTTCAACGGTCGCTAAAATTAGCGACAGTTTATCTATAACCGTCGCTAATAGCGACGGTTTTGCCAATAACCGTCGCAAACTGTCTATAAATACCCTCATTTTCGATCGATTTTCTTACACCCCACTTCACAACACTTAAAATTTTTCTCTCTTACACGATTTTATCACTTCACAACACTTAAAATTTTTCTTTCGATTTAGGATAAATTTTCGCTTCAATTTTTGGTAATTTTTAAGTGTTGGTTAAGATCATGAATATTGTTAGCATAATCAAATTGTAAGTTTTTTTAGATTTATTAAATTATTAAAAGTAATTTTTTTATTTTAATGAAAAAATTAGCGACGGAAATCATGAAAAAGACGTCGCTAAAATTAGCGACGGACTTTAAGTTAAACCGTCGCTAATTTTAGCGACGGTTGAGCAAGCAACGGTTTTGCATAAATCCGTCGCTAATTTTATTTGCGACGGTTTTCAAATTGTAGCAACAACAACGGTGAAAAACCGTTGCCTTTGAGCAAACCCTTTAACAACAGGGGCTTTAACAACGGTTTTACCATTGTCTTATGACGCTTTTTTTGTAGTGTGAAAACATTCTGAAATAATGTTCGAAGATGAAGCTTACGTTGGTCTTCATTTCGTAAAGCTCGGGAGTGATTTCATTAATCTCTTGAATTTGATATCCATTGGCATCGTTGGTCTCATAGCTGGAAATTCGGTGATTGAATACCTTGTTTGTCACTGAGTATCGACTTCCTGGATTGTCAGATTCAATTGCCTGTTTGCAATGCTTCAAATGGGATGCTGTAATTGGTTCCAACTTGTGCCTTCTATTTATATGTAGCTAAGTTTACAATAACAGACAATTCTTAATCAATTCCACGAAATAAAGTATCATAAATTATTGTTTTAATCATATAACGAAGTGTTTACTTCATAACTGTATCAAGTGTATGTAATATAGTAGTTGGGACATTCAATTAGTTTGTAATTTTATTCCAATAAATAAATTTAATTGATTTTATTATATTTGTTACAACTAAAATTGTAAAATATATAAATCAAATATCAAAGCTATTTTTTTGATCTAATAACTGACTCACGAGTCTATCAACAAATCTGTGAACAATAAAATATAGATTTTAAAAGAAGAGGTAAAAAAAAATTAATTAATAAATAAAGGCACTTACAAGTAGGCAAGTGATCGAGTTGAGCATAGCTAGACTCTCGAATCTTCGAGTTTAACGTGTTTATAATCGAGCCGAACTCAAGCTTTATTTAAAAAATATATTCATGATCATAGTTAAATCAAATATTTGATAAAAATCTTTTTATATATAAAAATCATAATTCAACTTATTATTTGAAAATTAAAAATATATTATTTATTTGTAACAAATATTAATAATTATCTATGTTATATATAATATTTGGATCATAATAGAGACAAAATAGTGTCTATTTGTAATTTTTAGAATCCTCCATATCCCCTTATTTCTTATTTCCATGAAAATTAAATTTATGTACAAAAAATCTTAGAACTTATTAAAAATTTATTCTCTCTTTTTCTTGTCCGAGTTGTGCCGGATTTAATAATTGGTCGGAAAATGATGACTAGGCGGCGGAGATTAATGACATCGGACAATAAATTTTGTATTTTGTATATGTGGCAGCTCTTATCCACCTTGGATGCCAACTCATCAAACATTAAAAACAAATAACCCAATATGCCATATATATCACAAAATAAAAAGGAAAACAATAAATAAAAGGATGAATCAAATTAATGAGTTGCCTAATCTACCCATAACTCCCAAACTTTCAAGAGTAGTTCTCTTGTGAGACAGTCTCACGAATCTTTATCTGTGAGACGGATCAACCCTACAGATATTCACAATAAAAAATTTTTTTTTAAAAATAATTTAATTTTAAAAAAAAATTTCAAAAATAATGTAAAAAAAAACATTTTCAAAACTACTGCAATCCGCGCTTACGGAGCGCGGACGCTGCTCACGTGGAGCAGCATCCGCGCTTGGTAAGCACGGACGCTAGTCCACCTAATCGACGGAATATTTTAGCGACGTAATATATATACAAATCGTCGCTAATTAGCGACGATTTCTTAAACCGTCGGTCAAATTGAATTAGTGACGGATTATAAACCGTCACTAATTTTAGCGACAGTTAAAAACCGTCGCTGTAAGGAATCAGCGACGGTTCATAAACCGTCGCGACCACGCTGTTGATACAATTATGTGTGATGAGTGTATTTTGGCATTTAGCGACGGTTCAAAAACCGTCGCTAAATGCCAAAATACACTCATCACACATAATTGTATCAACATCGTGGTCGCTAAATGCCAAAATACACTCATCACACATAATTGTATCAACATCGTGGTCGCTAAATGCCAAAATACACTCATCACACATAATTGTATCAACAGCGTGCACATGTACGCCGCGGATAATTTTGAACTTTGAACGGTTTGCAACTTTGCAGCGTGCAATATACGCTGCAAAAAGCCATTTTTGTTGTAGTGAAGATAGAGAAAAAAAGAGAGAAAAAGTTCATCAAAAAATAAGTTTTTTCAGGAACCTCTACTATTCAACCTAGTTTTTTCAGTGACTCAGGGATGATTGGCTTTGGTTTGTTTGGTCAGCAGGATTTTAAGACTTCATCTTGGTCGAACATACACAGTTTTACAAATTTGCTTAATGTTGGTCCGCAACATCTTATACATGACATTCGACCACATAATGATGTTGAGAAAAATGAACAACATTCAATTGAGATATCCCAGTCTTGATGAATTTCTTTGTTTTTTTCTCTGTCTTCACTACAACAAAAATTGCTTTTTGCAGCGTATATTGCACGCTACAAAGTTGCAAGCCGTTGAAAGTTCAAAATTATCCGCAGCGTACATGTGCACGCTATTGATACAATTATGTGCGGTGTGTGAAAGGGATGTATCTTGGCATTTAGCGACGGTTTACCGACGGTTTTTATATATATGCTGTCGCTAAAAAATTCCGTCGATTACGTGGACCAACGTCCGTGCTTACGAAGCGCGGACACTGCTCCACGTGAGCAGCGTCCGCGCTCCGTAAGCGCGGATTACAGTAGTTTTGAAAATGTTTTTTTTTTTACATTATTTTTAAAAAAAAAATTTAAAATTTAATTATTTTTAAAAAAAACCCTAATAAAAAGAAATACTCTTAGCATAAAAAAAAATATTTTTTTATGGATTACACAAATAAGATATCCGTCTCACAAAATACAACCCGTGAGACCGTCTCACACAAGTTTTTGCCAACTCTCAAAAACACAAACTGCTTCAATTACCATCCAAATCGACCTTAATTCACAACAGTAGAATCCTTCTGAAGGAAATCAAAGTGAAAATGAAGATTCGATCTATTGAGGAGATTAAAATTTTCGAACTCAAACACATAACATCGGACATATAATATTAACTGTTACTTATAACAGCCACCAATGTGGATTCGATGATCTATTGAGAAGCTGTTTTGCACTACATTCATTGTTACACCCACCACTGTATAGATGTCTTTATATGAATAAAATCGAAAAAAAAATAGTAGAGTTTTAATTGATGTAATTAAATGAAAAAAATTAATTAAAGTAATACAGATATTATGTTAACCTTGTGAATTAAAAGATAAAATATGGAGTGTGAATAGCAAAATTTAACATGTAAATATCACTCCCATGTCTCTTATAGCATACTATGTCTATCGTCATATTGTTTAATAACTTGTCATGCAATTAAATTAATTTAATAATGTGTAAATAATATTGACACGAAATAATTTTTTGAAATAATTTTTTAATAATAAATAATTTGAATATGATATTTTTAAATAGTTTGTTTTTAATGTAACACCGGTCTCTTCCGTGATATAGGGGGAGCGTCCATGCATGCATGCATGCTATATTTTAGAAGCTTTTAATTTTCATTTCCAAGATAATTTTATTTTGTTGTAATCCTCGGAAAGTAGCAAACCTTAATTTTAAGACACATAATTGTGTGTGTTATTCATTGACCAACAAAATTTTTATTAGTTTTTAATTAAAAAATTATTATTATTTGACTAATTTAGAAAGGCGCTTTTGTTAAATAAAATAAAATACAGAAAATAGGAAAAAAAAATCAATTTTGAACAGAAACTGGGCTTTAACCTCTCAATAACACTCATTAATTTGTTTAGCCCCAGCTGGTTTGGGCGTGGTCCAAACCTTCTCCACTTAATTATTGGACAACAATTATTACAAAAATATTGCAAATATATTAGTTCTTTTTTTATAACTTAGAAAAAATCCGATAATGTTGTAAATGACGCTAGACATTTGGTGTTCACAAAAAATCTTACGAGACTGTCTTATTAATCAATTTTGTTAGACATGTCACATGCTCGACCTGATTTATGGAGAAATATTAATTTTCATATCAAAGTATTGTCTCACGGATATAGATCTGTAAAATTATCTCATATGAGATGTACTCGTTGATATTTGTCTACTATGTGTTGGAAAGTAATATAAAATGACTTGATTCTTTTGTTTTAAACATAAAAAAAATTTACAAGATTTTTCTCTTAAAAAAAAAAAGTTTTCTGCGTGTAAATAAATAATATTATATATTATTTGTTGTATATATAATCTACACACAAAAATTGTGCCTATCAATTAGGCATATGCCCGGAAGATGTTTGTACCTGTAGCACCTGTCCGTGAAGCGTTTNCTCGTTCCGAAAATAATATTATTGTTATTAATATTAATACTATAATAATATTATTATTTTTTAAAATATTAATAACAATATTTAAATAATATTGATATTAATATTAATATTATCATTAATAATAATAAAATAATAATAAGTTCGAGATTCTCTTCGTCCCATTAATATTTTTGAAACGAAGATGAGAATGTGATCTCCGTCGGTTCAGGTTCGAGTTTGAGGATTTATCGAACGCAAAAAAGCGGGGACGAGAATAGAACTCGAGGATGGAGATGAGGATGACACATCCGCCCCGTCTCATTGCCATACCTACTCATTAGATTGTGTTTGTTAATTCAGCTAAAATATGTCTATATCTTATTTTTACACAAAAATTTTATAAGATCTATCTCACAAATCAACACAAAATTTTTTTGAGACCGTCTCACATGTCAATTTTGTGAGATAGATTTCTTATCCGACTCGACTCTTAAAAAGTATTATTTTTCATTTCAAATATGGATCTAATCAATTCGTCTTACAGATTATCTAACAAGAGACATACTCTATTAGAATTTTAAATTTTAATTTCATTATATTGACCAAAAAAGTTTAGGTCTCTCAAATTCTATAATCCAACCGTCATACCTTTTATTAGATTCACCCAAAGAAAGAAAGAATAGAATATAATATTTTAAACCGACACTTTTCATTATCACGTTCACTAATAATACAAATGTTGGACCAATCTACCAAACATAATTCCTTCACTAGACTTGATGGTATTCTCTTTATCTAATTAATTAATTAACTAAATAACTAATAATTAGACGTTTGTCTTATCATTTGACCTTCCACTAATACGTCAAAATCTGTTAGGGTGCCTTAATTACACTAGTTCGCCTTAATTAAACTAGTTCACATGTTAATTAAAAAAACAAAAACGTGTGTGAGACGGTCTCACGAGTCGTATTTTGTGAGACAGATTTCTTATTTGGTCATCAATGAAAAATTATTACTTTTTATGCTAAGAGTATTAATTTTTATTGTGAATATCGATAGGATTGACTCGTCTCAGGAATAAAAATATGTGAAACTTTCTCACAAAAAAAACCTATGCATACATATATATTTTGTGAAACATATATCTTATTTGTGTAATCAATGAAAAAATATTATTTTTATGCTAAAAGTATTACTTTTTATTGTGAATATCGATAGTATTGACTCGTCTCACGAATAAAAATATGTGAAACTTTCTCACAAAAAAACCTACTCATATATATATATATATGGATTCTGATGATGGTGGATAATTTATTTTTAAAAATATACATATAATTTCCCAAAAACAAAATTAAAATAATTTGCAATAAGATGTATATATGATTTTCATACGCACCCCCGGAATAAATGTGCATACGTGGGCCGTGAAAAGAACAAGTTGGACAGTTGGCCACTTTGATGCCATTTATTATTAATTAAAAAAATATTTTTATATTAAAACTTAATCTGCTGGAGGATTCTTTTAAAATGTAAAATAAAAATAAAAATTTATGTGATTATATGACAGATCTGTGACTCGATTTAATTCGTGAAAAATATTAATTTTTATGTTGAAAATATTATTTCACTCTAAAAATTATTTCTTATAAAAATATATTCATGAGATCATCTGGTAATATATTTAATCATTAAAATTATGAATATATATAATTGAATGTATGAGCTAAATGTTGGGGGTCAAAATAAGAATAATAATTGCTTAATAATTAGAAGATGGGTAGTTGCTGTCTTAAATGCGGACTTTAGTATTATTAAATTGTTGGCGTTTAATTATGTACCGTTGCATTCATCAGCAAACATATTTTTTGTTTTGATTAAGCCAACACTGTCTCAACAATTCAATTCTAATACTTTTTAGTGTGGTTGTTAATTCACAAGCAGAAAACTAGAAAACTGCAATTTTAATCTTATACATTTGTATTTTTTTTATTTTAGTTTTTCATCTTATAAAATTTCAGTTTTAATCAAATTTCTTTGATTTTTTTTTAATTTCAGTCTTTTTTATGAGACGTTGATATAATGATAAATGACAATGATACATTTTTGACATGTTGATGTATTTAGTGTTGCATCAGCACTCATGAAAAAAAAAACTTAAATTGTCAACTATATAAGATCAAATTAGTAACTTTTCCATATAATATAATATACATGCTTATAATTATATCTTAGATAAATTTATTATTTTAATAAATATATAATGTATAATGTCATAAAAAATGTTATTATAAATTTTTCGTTAACAAACATTCTTTATATTAATTTGTTTGACTTATAATATTTGTTGGCCCTATTTTTTGTTTTTTTTTAATTATATTATTATAAATATAAATAATAGACGAGTATAATTCAGACATGTGTTATTAGCAAAAGCCTTGTCCTTGAATAATGTGAAATCAATAACATTTCACTAATCTAACGTACACAAATTTATTTATGAGACGATATCACGATTTAATTTTATGAGAAAAATTTTTTATTCAGTTCATTAATGAAAAAATATTACTGTCTCAATCGAAACATTATTTTGATGAGATTTATGCTAAGAAGTCGAAAATAAAATAAATGAATCCTCCCATATAAACACAAACCAACAAAAATTAATAAGTTTTCGTTAGGAAAATATATAGGTATTGACTTTGCCAGAAATATTTTCTTTTATATATATATATATATATATATCCGTAAAGTTAGATAAATATCATGTTTCCATTGTTTTTTGAGTTGAAGGAAGAGTTTCTTTGTCACAATTGAGTTTCGAAGCTAAGAACTCGTCTCANTGTATATATATATATATAGTGCACTGTGCAATTCTAAAAAGTTAAAGCATTGCATTGTTTTACTTCTAGACTAGATGCTGTTTGATCGCTCATTTCTATTTAATACAAGGTTTTTGCGTCATTAAAGATAAATAAATCTATAAACTAACCAAAAAAAGATTAAATTAAAGGGCGAGGAATCAATTGGCGATAGTGATCGACTTTAAAGTTTGTGAGAATCGTAATTGATATCTGATTAATGGGTACTGTAAGCATGTCATTTTGAGCAAGGGATCTGCGCTATATTACAGTGTCATACTTTCTTCTTATCCACTTGCGATACAATTTTAACTGTGTGAATCGTGTTCTTCATTCCAGTTAGCATGCCCGAGATTTTCTCCTTTCTATGTTTGTGATTCTTTTTGCATTTGCCATTTCAAGAAATCGAGTTCTTATGCTTCTTGGGATCCTCTGCTTTGTTTTCACTCGAAAAATTGTAAAGGCGAGATTTTGAGGTTCATGTTTACAAGGTGGTAAATTTAGGGATTTGCAGAGTAAATGGAATCCATTTTTTAAAGGTATTATTTCTCTGGTAGATGCTATATACCTTTCTCTAAAATGGTGCTTTGCTTTGTGTAATGTTGTGTGCAAAGAATATTTGACAATATTTTTAAACTATTTTTTATTTTGACTTTTCGTTTTTTTAACTTTGCTGTGCGTTGTTTCTGAAGACATAAGTAGCTATTTATTAATGAAAGTTTTTTTTTATATCATTTTGGCTATTTTTTCATAGTTGGTGGTGTCAATTTTACTTTGTTCTTTTGTATATTCTTGAGATGTAAAGATTTTATGCATTTTGTCTCTTAAACATATATTTGAATTTTGGGTCGTTCTCTATTCTCCTTGCTGGGTGAAATTTTGCCACCATTCTGCAGAGGAAACAAGAAAATGGCTCCCAGAATGAATCTTTTCTATTGGTGGACTAAAGATACAGCTCAAGGAACTCCAGTAATAGTGAAAATGGAAAATCCTAATTTCTCCATTCTTGAAATCGATGGCCCTGATGCTGCATTCAAGCCAGTGGATAAGAGCCGGCTTAAAAATTCCAAGCAAGTGAAATGGTTTTTGCTTCTTAAGGCAAATCGAGCTGTCGGTTGTGTGGCTTGGCTTGGAGCCATATTATGGGGTCTTCTTGGAATTATCAAAAAAAGGTTGATCTTTAGGCAAGGAGTGGCTTTTGCTAGCGAGAAACTAGGCAAGGGTAAATTGATGTTGAAAGTATAAAGTCCTTTTTAATGATTTTATTGGGAATTCTTTGTTTTGAGGTGGTAGCTTATTTCAAAGGGTGGCGTTATTTTGAGAATACAAATCTTCACATTCCGCACACTTATGATATCCAAGGTCTGTTCCAACTGTTTTATGCGGCTTGGTTGGAGTTTCGAGCTCAATATATTGCGCCGTTTGTGCTTTCTTTAACGACTTTTTGCATCGTTCTGTTCTTAATCCAATCGTTGGATCGGTTAATTCTGTTTTTGGGATTCTTATATATCAAGTTGAAGAAGATTGAACCTACAATAAATGGTGATCCTTTTGAATATAAAGATCTTGAAGGAGAAGCTCAGAATTACCCCATGGTTCTTGTTCAAATTCCTATGTGTAACGAGCTGGAGGTATGATATAGTTTCCTCAAATATTTCTTCTATTTGTCGCTAAGTGTTTGATTTGTTGTTGTTGTTAGATCATTAAGCGTAGCTCAGTGAGACAATGTAAGAATACATAAGCATGGTCTAATGGGATAAGTGGAAAGAAAGTGTCATTCAAAGATTTGGAATCTTTCGTGTAAATGAAATATCTAAATCTGCATTATTCGTACAGGTGTATGAGTTTTCTATATCAGCAGTCTGTCAACTAGATTGGCCGCGAGAACGTCTGCTAATTCAAATTCTTGACGATTCTGATGATGAAAATATTCAGTTGTTGATACAATCGGAGGTCTCTAAATGGAGCCAAAAGGGTACTAACATAATCTATCAGCATCGTCTGATTAGGACCGGTTATAAAGCTGGGAATCTTAAATCAGCCATGAGCTGTGATTATGTGAAGGATTACGAATTCGTTGCTATATTCGATGCAGATTTTCAACCAACCCCTGATTTTCTCAAGCAGACAGTTCCACATTTTAAGGTTTTTACTTTAATTTTTTTCATTCCTGAATCTCGGACAACTTTCGAATTTGACAAAACAAGTTCTTTTCTTGTAGGATAATCCTGAATTGGGATTAGTTCAGGCAAGATGGATATTTGTCAACAAGGATGAGAACCTGTTGACCCGCCTCCAGAACATAAATCTGTGTTATCATTTTGAGGTAGAACAGCAGGTTAATGGGGTGTTCTTGAATTTCTTTGGTTTCAATGGAACTGCCGGTGTTTGGAGGATCAAAGCATTGGAAGATTCTGGCGGTTGGCTTGAACGGACGACTGTAGAAGATATGGACATTGCTGTACGTGCCCATCTCAATGGTTGGAAGTTCATATATCTCAATGATGTTAAGGTGCAAAAAAAAATCAGTCATTTCAGTTTGTTTTTCAGCCAGCATGCCGTTCCTACTTTTTGAAGATGCTTGACTATTATGACTAATGCAATTGTATTCTACGTGCATATAAACTTAGGTTCTATGTGAAGTTCCTGAGTCGTTTGAAGCTTACAGGAAGCAACAACATCGATGGCATTCTGGTCCTACGCAGCTGTTCCGGTTGTGCCTTCCCGCTGTCCTGAAATCAAAGGTGCGTTTAACATTAGTTTTATAAGTCTCTGATAGTTTTCAGATGAAAGCCTCACTGATGATCCACGGATGCTGATTTTTTCTGCAGATATCAATATGGAAGAAAGTGAACTTGATATTTTTCTTCTTCTTACTTCGAAAACTCATCCTTCCCTTCTACTCATTCACATTATTCTGCATAGTTCTTCCATTGACCATGTTCATTCCCGAAGCTGAGCTACCTACGTGGGTCATTTGCTTCGTTCCTATCCTAATGACGTTCCTTAACATACTCCCCTCACCAAAATCCATCCCTTTCATTGCCCCCTATCTCCTATTTGAAAACACTATGTCAGTTACTAAATTCAATGCCATGTTATCTGGACTCTTTCAATTAGGAAGCTCTTACGAGTGGATTGTCACCAAAAAGGCCGGAAGGTCTTCAGAATCCGACTTGTTAGCTGCTGCTGATAAGGATATGAAATCACTTATCCAACCACAGATCAATAGGGGCGCTTTGGAAAATGGTCTTTCTGATCTCACCCTATTGAAGGAACAAACAGTGAACAAACCGGTCAAGAAAACTAACAAGATTTATCGAAAAGAGCTAGCTCTTGCTTTTCTTCTGCTAACTGCTTCAATCAGAAGCCTTTTGTCTGCTCATGGACTGCATTTTTACTTTCTACTTTTTCAAGGTGTCACGTTTCTACTTGTTGGTCTTGATTTGATTGGAGAACAGGTCAGTTGATAAAGAACTCATGATGAAAGGCAAAATGAAGACAAGACAACCTATGTCACTTTGATGCCTTCACCAGCTCATTTTCGGGGTAATTTTCTTAAAGTGTGAATATCATTCATCAAGATTCCCACCAAATGAAGTTTTGTTCGTCCTGTTGATCACCTTATACTGTCGTTTTCTTCTTTTTGAGAATTTTTCAGTTTAGACAGGATAACGGTAACAATTTACATGTAATTTCATTATGTATAGGTTGGAAGATCAATTCTTCTGTTGTCGTTGATCTCATATATTTGTGTGTATTATGTTTGGTTTATCGCCTCCAGAATAAAACAAAAAATATATTTCATGTTTGCTAATACTTATCCTGACATGATAGTTTCTTCCATTTGACATCTATAAATTCACATGCAAGCAATGTGCATCAATAAATACATTTTACTTTCCATTTTACGTCTTCTGTTCTTGTCGTTCACTTTTCCGTTAACTCTGTTTACTATGACATCAACTCCACTCACTAGTCTGTCACATCAAGTCCACAAGAAATTATAGGCTGATACTTGAATTTGAATGTATTCCTACGCTAGTATTTTTTGGTCTAGCAAGGGAGAACTTACAAGGATGTTGCTAAAAATTGCTGCCACTGATGTCGCTTATGCTATATCACAGCTCAGATGGAGGGTGCATATAGTGCATAGACTAAGGATATGTTGAACTCAACCGAATTTTCTGCAATCTGAAGAGGAAACTCGAAAACTAAAGTGAATGATAGAATGCGAGGATTGCAAGGAATAGTGAAAGCCAGAATGTAAAAAGTTTCCCATACAACAGTAAAAGTTTTCAGACAGTAAAGAGCCAAACTATGACATACATATAGTCTCATGCATGTGTCAGTAGGCCTGTGATCATTTTCAAAAATTTCAAAAGTAAAATAAATTCGAAAAGATTTAAAAGTTTAAAATGAACAAAAATGACCCAAGGACTGCCCTGATTGGTTGATAAAAGTGAGTCGGAAATTGAACTTAGTACACTATGCGATCGATAAGAGTACTGAATGAAGGTCTACTGGAATTCAACAGGAGATTCATTTCAGTAATCTCATTGTATATCAGTGTAATCAGTAACCTGATTTTCAGCAAGGAGGATGCTGAAAATCAAGAACATGATTCCCCCAAAATCACGAAAATCTAGAATTTAATTATGAAAAATTAATTAATCCTAATTATTTCAAAAGTAGGAAAACCTAACCTACGGTAGTCGTTTGTAAAATTATCAGCAGCCTGTTGTTCAGTGGACATATAATTCAGTATGATACATTTCTTTAAGACATTATATCTAATGAAATGATATCTGATGTCTATATGCTTTGTTCGGGAATGTAACACTGGATTGTATGTAATCGCAATTGCATTGGTGTTGTCGCAGAAAATAAGAGATTCAGAAGCATGTATTCCATGATCACGTAGTTGTTGCTGAATCCACAATAGCTTCTAGCTGACAAATATTCGCCTTCGGCGGTTGATGCAGCTATAGAAGTCAGCTTTTTACTGAACAATGATATCCGTCGATCACCTAGAAATTGACATCAATTACTAATGCATTGCATGTCCAGTTTACATCCTATATAGTTAGCATATGAGTATCCAATTAAATTAAATGATGAATCTTTGGGATACCATATGGCAACGTTCTGAGTTACCTAGCTTCAAGTATTTCAGTATTCTATTTGCATTAAGAAAATGAGATTGCTTAGGAGTATAATGAAATCGAATACAAATGCAAACAACAAACATAATATCTGGTCTTCTAGCAGTTAGGTATAATAAAGAGCCAATAAGACCTCAATACTGAGTTACCGCTACCGAGATTCCCATTTCATCTTTGTCAGGTTTGGTTATTGAGCTCATTGGAGTGGATGTTGAGGAACAATTTTCCATTCTGAACTTTTTCAGTAACTCCTTGGTGTGCTTAACTTGATTGATGAAAATGCCAGATTCCATTTTCTTGACTTGCAAACCTAGAAAGAATATAAATTCTCTCATCATACTAATTTCAAATTTATCTTGCATTAACTTGGCAAATTCTTGCGCAACTTTGGGTTATTAGATCTGAAAATGATATAATCTACATAAATTTTTACAAATAAGATATGATCATTTTGAATAAATCTAAACAGAGTTTTGTCTACTGATCCAATGTTGAAAGCATTGTTAAGTAAGGATCAAGACATAGTATCATGTCATGCTCTTGTCGCCTGCTTTAATCCATAAAGGGCTTTATGTAGTTTGTATATGTGAATTAGTAGTGTATGATCAATGAATCCTGGAGGTTGTTCAACATACACTTCCTCTTACAGTAGTCCATTTAAAATCGGTCTCTTCATATCCAATTAATATACATTGAAATTCTTAGAAGCAGAAAAAGTAAGAAATATTCGGATAGATTCTAATCGGGCTACCGATGCAAAATTTTCGTCAAAATATATTCCTTCTTCTTATACAGAACCATGTGTTACTAATCTTGCTTTAATTCCGATTACTATTTCATCCTCATTTAATTTATTTTTAAATACCTATCGTGTACCGATAACAATTTGATGATGAGATATAAGAACTAAATACCAAACATTATTTATCTTAAATTGATTAAATTCATCTTGCATGACCTCTATACAAATAGAATCAGTAAGAGCTTCATTTATTTTCTTAGGTTCTAATTAAGAGATGAAAATGGCATACATATATTCACTAAAAATTTGTTTCCTAGTTATGAAAGGTGCTGAGGAATTACCGTTGGGATAGTGAGTTTTGTTCCATCTATAATTTGGTTATGATAAAATGTTAGTTGGATCAGGATTACATGTTATCTATGTTACTTCAGCATCATTTTGAATAGGCTGATCAGTAGTCTCTTGATTATGTGTTCTACTAGTCTCTGCTACCGACTCCATCTCAGGAACAACGGGTTCAAGGGTCTGATTTGTCCCCAAATGTAAATTTTGTTCCATTACAACTGATAACTTCTGAAAGTATATTAACTTGACCAGTCATATGTCTTGAGCAACTACTGTCTAAGCACCACGTTGAGCTTCTAACCACTCACGTTGAGCTTCTAACGTCAGTAGAGCTTTTCTTTCTCTCATCAGCAGTCAAGTTTGGGTCAGTATCGAGCATTATCACTGGATTAACTCTCTGAGTCAGAAGACTCAGAACTGGAATTTGTCTACTTACTTTTTATTTCTTAGCAACCATCGTCTTGTGATATTTTCGGGACTTCTTGCCCTTGCGCTTTTGTCCTTTCTTCTTGTAATTATCTGTATTGGGCTTAGGACAATCAATAATGAAGTGATCGGTTTTCCCACAATTGAAATAGGCCATGTCGAGGGATGGTGACTCCTTTTCGAAGTTCTTGTTGGGATTCTTATATGTTTTATGACTTTTCTTCATGAATCTTGAGAATTTCTTGAATAATAGATAAGTAAAATTGTTGCTGATTTTCTCAGCAGTATTCTCCGGTACTGGGTTAGCAATGGTCATGGCACAAGCTATGACTTGATGTGATTTCTTCTCCATTTTTGATTTCCAACTCAAACTCGTAAGTCTTTAGATTAGCAAACGATTCATGCAATTCATAATTGTTTAAATCCTTTAATTCTCTCATTGCAAGGTTTTACATCTCATTTCCTTAGGAGAGATCTCATCAACTTGAGTGATACTTCTAGATTGGTGTACTCCAAGAGCAAATAGCTCAATGATAATGCTACTGAATCTCCCAGAAAAGTCATTTAGGGATTCTCCTAGTTTCATATTGATATTTTGCATGGATACTGTGAGTTTGTTTTCTTTTGTCTTACCATTTTTCTCACATATTTGAATAATCTTTTCCCATATTTTCTTTGCAGTGTTGCACATCTTGATTTTACTAAAAATATTTTTATCGAGTAATGTACAATATATCTTTTTCCATGTTATGATCTATAATTTTTTTTCTTGTCATCGGTATTCAACGCTGATCTATGCTTCTTAATCATCTGATGTTCTCTATCTAACACAACAATAGCAGTGTTGAATTTCATTATTTTGATTGTTCTGTCAGTGATGACATAGCACTTATCATCATCTTGGGAATCCAGTTGAGCTTTCATTCAGATCTTCCAATCATCAAACTTTTCTTTTGAGAACATGAGAATTTTGTTGAAGGACGCATTTGATGTGTACTGGTTCAGAGGCTGAGAAAATAATGTCTTTGATACCACTTATTAAGATATGTGGAGGTTATTTAGCTAAAGATGATGAATAAACACCTCCTCAAATTCTTTAGGTTTGTCTTAAAATGAATTTTACTGGAATTAGCAGCGGAAGTCTGATTCTTGACCGTCAAATCTCAGTCGACAATTGATATTCAATGCAGAATAAGTCTGTCGAGACTTTGTGAAAACACAATTCAATAGCATAAAAAATAAAAAAAACAAGGAATTGTTTTTGGAAGTTCGGATGATGAATCATTCTGCGTCTCTCCTTCTTCTGTTTCCAGAAGGTACTCATTAATAGACTTTGGTAATATAGTACTTTGTAATTACCCACTGCGATATGATTTAACATTATCTACTGAAACCTTTAGTTTCAACAGTAGATTTCTCACAGAATTCCGATTAGAAGTACTACTTCTATCAGTTTACAATAACATGACAATAGCAGTGTTGACTTTCATTATTTTGATTGTTCCATCAATGATGACATTGCACATATCATCATCTTGGGCATCTAGTTGAGCTTTCTTTTTGATATTCTAATCATCAAATTCCTCTTTTGAGAACATGAAAATTTTGTTGAAGGACGTCATTGATGTGTACTGGTTCAGAGGTTGAAAAAACTCTATCTCTAATATCACTTATTAAGATTTACGGAGGTTATTTAGAGAGAGATGATGATGAATAAACACATCATCAGATTCTTTAGATTTGTCTTCAAATGAATTTTACTGGAATTAGCAGCAGAAGTCTGATTCTTAATTGTCAAAGCTCAATAGACAATTGATATTCACTGCAGAAGAAGGCTGCCAAGACTTTGTGAAAACACATTTCATTAGCACCAAAAAAAAAAACAAGGAATTGTTTTTGGAAGTTCAAAGGCTGCATCTTTCTACGTCTCTTCTTCTTCCGTTTTCAAAAAGTACTCACTAATAGGCAATGGTATTATAATACTTTGTAATTACCCACTTCAATAAAGCTTAACATTCTTCATTGAAACTTTTAATGCAACAGTATATTTCTCACATAAGTCTAATTAGAAGTAATATTTCTATTAGTTTACAATAACTCACACTTGATAAAGATATACGAATTACATTGAATGTTTTGATAGCACAAAATGAACTCTAGAGGATTTGATATAGCTTTGAGTGTGTTCCTTCTTATATTTCTTTTCAACGGTACTTCTGAGTGTAAGATAACTGGTCGCGTGATAGTGTTGTGTCTTATGCTGAAAGATTTTTATGGCCTTTTATAATTGATTTCCAATAGTAGAATCTGAACGACTATAAAGCCATCGTACAAGGGCCATAAATAATTTTGTATAACTTTTGATGCGTAATTAATGTTGTCTTGAAATAGAATGTGACATTGAATGATTGTGATACAGACTTGTCAATTGTAGTCATAATAACTTTTTGATTTAGCGTACTGAACATTTTTCTGAATGTTTCGTCTGCTAAGTAAATGTTTTCTCATATGACCGTTTAAATGATCAGTAGTCTTATTCAAAAATCGATGTTCCGAAATTTTGATAGTCCTTATGATCGATTCTGACTAGAGTACTGAATTTATCTGCTTCTGATTTATGTTAATGTTGCTGAATTTTGATGCTTTTGAATGTTTACGATATCAAAATGTTTATCGCCAAAACTTCAATGTTCCTACATTAGTAATAATTTGTAAAATTATTTAAAATAATCCACAATTAATAATTTTATTTTATTTCTTTATAATAATTTTAGTTTATATTATAAAAAAATAAAAAAAATTTAAAATATATAAATTTATATTATATGTTTCATACACACAACTGGGCAAAAAATACAATTAATAGAACTATGAGTTTTTATATCGTTTACAAATCACATCAAGTCCATATATATAATCTATATTTTATCCGGCAATCTCAATTATCTTCCCCGTCAAGTTATCTTATTAATACTTGTTAATTATTTGTCCTTTACGCAATCAGCGATTGATAACACGTTTTGACTATTCTTCCAAACCCCATCCATATTCAGGGAACCATCATCAATTACGCAAGTGTTATGAATCTTCGGACCGAAAAAATCTAACAGAATCTCGGATCGGAGATCTCTTATTCTTATTACAAAATTATGGTTGGATCCGCGTATGTTTGATAACGAGGCGGGAATTGAGGGCGGGATATCTCTACTCAGGCTGAAGGGAGCATCTTCATTTAGTGATTTTTTTTAAAAAAAAGCTCAAATTAATTTAAATAGAGATCTGCTGAATCCCTCCAAGTAATTTTCAACCATATTTGTTCGTTGCGTAACTCAAAATAATTTCCATATTATAATAAATTTTTTGATTGACATTGAATCAGCCAAATTAATTATAGAATTAAGACACGGCACTTGGAATATAGTATTAAAATCGAAATAAAATACTCACTATATTTTATAAATTAATTATTAAATTATTTAAATAAATGTCTTGATGATATTGCCATTTAGTCAATAATTATCTTTCTTATATATATTATCATTGATTATAGAGTTGAAAAAAATGGAAAATCCTAGGGTTTTAAAAGCAAAATACAAAATAAAAAAATCTTTTTTGTGTTACTACAAAATATTTTTTTTGCTAATAAAAGGAAAAAGAATGGCAATAGGGAGAGTCGAAGCTTTAAATTCATTCCCCCAACAAGTTACGAAAACCTCATGCAAAAATTAATATTTGAAGCCAAAGCTATCAGATCATTCGAAAATGGAGAAAAAGCAAAACGAACAAGGAAAACCCCACTGCCTCGTGCTCTCGTTCCCTCTGCAAGGCCACATTAACCCCATGTTCCAATTCTCCAAGCGCTTAAGACACACAGGAATCCCGAAAATCACCCTCGTCACCACCAAATTCTTCCTCAAATCCGTTCAAAATTTCCCCGACGCCTGCTTCAAGGTGGAGACAATCTCAGACGGTTTCGACGACGGCGGCATGGAGGCCGTGAAGCCCGAAGAAGCCTACAGTCGCTGCTCGGAATACGGGTCGAGAACATTGGCGGAGCTGGTCGAGAAGCTTCGGAGCTCGGGGTCGCCCGCTGATTGCGTGATATACGACCCGTTTTACCCATGGGTATTCGATGTGGCTGAGAAGTTTGGATTGATGACCGCCGTTTTCTTTACTCAGCCTAATTCGGTCAACTGTATCTACTTCAACGCGTACACAAAGGAGCTCAAACTTCCGGTTATGGAGGATAGGATTCGGATCCCCGGCGGGTTTCCGGTTATGGACCGCTCCGATCTGCCTTCGTTTATCCAGGATCATGAGTCGGATCCCACGAGGTCCGAGATCATGATGGAGCAGTTCAGGAATGTGCAGCGGGTCGACTGGGTTTTTGTTAATACATTTCACCAATTGGAACAAGAGGTGTGCAATTTATTTATCGTATTCTTGTTTTAAAATTTTTGACAACAGACTTAAACTTTTTTATTCAAATGTTTTCATTTAGTCAAAAACTTTTTAATATTTGACTATTAAGCTTAATAAAATTTATGGAAATTATTTTTTCTTCCACTAGTTTACTTGATTTTGGCTCTTAATTAGTCCATCACCATGTAAATTTTTTGTTTCATTGCATTAATTTTTAGTTTTCGGTTATTTCGATTGAAATTGCTAACGTAATGTCAAACACATAATCAATTTTTAATGTCGTGTCAGCGTCTTTTTATACTATATCATCATTTTCATTTTCAAACGACACATCAACATTTTATGCCATTACATCAACATTGGTGAAATAAAACAAAAGACCAAAAAATCAAAGTTACTGCAACAAAACTAAACTTCGAATATTCGATGGAAACAAAACAAAGGTATTTAAGATGGCAAATTAAAATTTAAGCACCCTACCTATTTGTAATTTCCCTTCTTGCAACATGTTAATTTCATAATTTATTGTTCAATTAGAAAATTGGAGATAATGTTTAAATGCTTCTCCAACAACTAATTGACTCATTAATAAAGATAATTTAATACATCAATAAAATGCCACCAACTGATTTAATCCATTTGTCTAAAGTAGGTAACAGATTGGCTGTCAAAGTTCATGGATATGAGGCCGATAGGCCCAACCATACCATCGATGTTCCTGGACAAACGCATTCCAGACGACAGCCAATATGGACTCAGTATTTTCACGCCAATAACCGATACTTGCTTCGAATGGCTCGATAACCAGCCCATCGGGTCGGTTGTCTACGTATCATTTGGAAGCTTCGCAAGGCCAACAGTCGAGCAGATGGAAGAATTAGCGCTTGCACTAAAATCACTCGATTGGCCTTTCTTGTGGGTAGTTAGAGCATCCGAGGAATCTAAACTTCCAAAAAATTACGAGGAGGAGATACGTGACAAGGGGCTCGTTGTGGCGTGGTGCCCTCAACTACAAGTCTTGAAACACGAGGCGGTAGGGTGTTTCGTGACACACTGTGGGTGGAATTCGACGTTAGAGGCGCTGAGTTTGGGCGTCCCGTTGGTGGCGATGCCGCAGTGGACCGATCAGTACACGAATGCAAAGTTTGTCGAGGATGTTTGGCGCATGGGGATCAGGGCGAAAACGGACGATAAAAAACTCGTTGGACGAGCGGAGATAGTTAATTGTGTAAACCATGTGATGGGAAGCGAGACGGGGAGAGAGATGAGATCGAATTCGACCAAGTGGAAGGAATTGGCTAGGGAAGCTGTGGAGGAAGCAGGGAGCTCCGATCAAAATATTCAAGAATTTGTTTCAGCGTTGAAGTTGAAATTTTGCTAAAAACTGATTGTTTCATTTTATCTATATTTTGTAATAATTGTTACAAAGGTTCTGGGGTTAATATTTAAATCTAAAAATTACCCAAATTGAAAGAGGCCCGTCCATCAAAACAAGAAAATATAAATTCCACATGATAAAATGGATTTCTCATAGGTCAATATGGACCAAGGTTTTTGGGTTTTTTAATTAGATTATAATTCTTTTGTAAAAAAGTTATCAAAATATGGTGGTTTCTAATGATTTATTAAATTATTATAAAAATTAAAAAATTTGAGTAACGTTGCCCTTCCCCTGGAAAGACGGGGCAGTAAAAAGTATTTATTTTAGTAATTTTTCAGGCGAAGGAGTGTTTATTTGCACTAGATTTAATTATATATAAATTTACATATTTCAAAATATATAAATACACGAGTATTTATAAATAGGTAATTGGAAACAAAAAAATTTCCATAGTATGTTAATACAAAAGGAAAAAAATAAACATCTTTTGATATACATATGAGTTTAAATTCCAGCTGATGAAAATTGTTACTTTCAAATATTAAGTCAAACTCTAATTTATTCAAAAAAATTTAAATTCAAACTCGGTCATAAAATCAAAATGAAATTTTAATCTATTAATTTATTAAATTCTATATAACACGAGCTTAAAATATTTAATATAAAAAGTTAGATGAGCAACAAATTTTTTTATTAATTAAGATTACTTTATAAATTTAATATTTTCAATTGAAATTTGGAGATATCATATATATATTTATATAACTGTGATTTTTTTTCTTGAATGAAGTCTAACGTTAAACAAACAAATATATAAAGAGGAAGTCTCTTGTGAGACGGTCTCACGGATCAATTCGTGGGTCGAATCTNATGTAATTTCATTATGTATAGGTTGGAAGATCAATTCTTCTGTTGTCGTTGATCTCATATATTTGTGTGTATTATGTTTGGTTTATCGCCTCCAGAATAAAACAAAAAATATATTTCATGTTTGCTAATACTTATCCTGACATGATAGTTTCTTCCATTTGACATCTATAAATTCACATGCAAGCAATGTGCATCAATAAATACATTTTACTTTCCATTTTACGTCTTCTGTTCTTGTCGTTCACTTTTCCGTTAACTCTGTTTACTATGACATCAACTCCACTCACTAGTCTGTCACATCAAGTCCACAAGAAATTATAGGCTGATACTTGAATTTGAATGTATTCCTACGCTAGTATTTTTTGGTCTAGCAAGGGAGAACTTACAAGGATGTTGCTAAAAATTGCTGCCACTGATGTCGCTTATGCTATATCACAGCTCAGATGGAGGGTGCATATAGTGCATAGACTAAGGATATGTTGAACTCAACCGAATTTTCTGCAATCTGAAGAGGAAACTCGAAAACTAAAGTGAATGATAGAATGCGAGGATTGCAAGGAATAGTGAAAGCCAGAATGTAAAAAGTTTCCCATACAACAGTAAAAGTTTTCAGACAGTAAAGAGCCAAACTATGACATACATATAGTCTCATGCATGTGTCAGTAGGCCTGTGATCATTTTCAAAAATTTCAAAAGTAAAATAAATTCGAAAAGATTTAAAAGTTTAAAATGAACAAAAATGACCCAAGGACTGCCCTGATTGGTTGATAAAAGTGAGTCGGAAATTGAACTTAGTACACTATGCGATCGATAAGAGTACTGAATGAAGGTCTACTGGAATTCAACAGGAGATTCATTTCAGTAATCTCATTGTATATCAGTGTAATCAGTAACCTGATTTTCAGCAAGGAGGATGCTGAAAATCAAGAACATGATTCCCCCAAAATCACGAAAATCTAGAATTTAATTATGAAAAATTAATTAATCCTAATTATTTCAAAAGTAGGAAAACCTAACCTACGGTAGTCGTTTGTAAAATTATCAGCAGCCTGTTGTTCAGTGGACATATAATTCAGTATGATACATTTCTTTAAGACATTATATCTAATGAAATGATATCTGATGTCTATATGCTTTGTTCGGGAATGTAACACTGGATTGTATGTAATCGCAATTGCATTGGTGTTGTCGCAGAAAATAAGAGATTCAGAAGCATGTATTCCATGATCACGTAGTTGTTGCTGAATCCACAATAGCTTCTAGCTGACAAATATTCGCCTTCGGCGGTTGATGCAGCTATAGAAGTCAGCTTTTTACTGAACAATGATATCCGTCGATCACCTAGAAATTGACATCAATTACTAATGCATTGCATGTCCAGTTTACATCCTATATAGTTAGCATATGAGTATCCAATTAAATTAAATGATGAATCTTTGGGATACCATATGGCAACGTTCTGAGTTACCTAGCTTCAAGTATTTCAGTATTCTATTTGCATTAAGAAAATGAGATTGCTTAGGAGTATAATGAAATCGAATACAAATGCAAACAACAAACATAATATCTGGTCTTCTAGCAGTTAGGTATAATAAAGAGCCAATAAGACCTCAATACTGAGTTACCGCTACCGAGATTCCCATTTCATCTTTGTCAGGTTTGGTTATTGAGCTCATTGGAGTGGATGTTGAGGAACAATTTTCCATTCTGAACTTTTTCAGTAACTCCTTGGTGTGCTTAACTTGATTGATGAAAATGCCAGATTCCATTTTCTTGACTTGCAAACCTAGAAAGAATATAAATTCTCTCATCATACTAATTTCAAATTTATCTTGCATTAACTTGGCAAATTCTTGCGCAACTTTGGGTTATTAGATCTGAAAATGATATAATCTACATAAATTTTTACAAATAAGATATGATCATTTTGAATAAATCTAAACAGAGTTTTGTCTACTGATCCAATGTTGAAAGCATTGTTAAGTAAGGATCAAGACATAGTATCATGTCATGCTCTTGTCGCCTGCTTTAATCCATAAAGGGCTTTATGTAGTTTGTATATGTGAATTAGTAGTGTATGATCAATGAATCCTGGAGGTTGTTCAACATACACTTCCTCTTACAGTAGTCCATTTAAAATCGGTCTCTTCATATCCAATTAATATACATTGAAATTCTTAGAAGCAGAAAAAGTAAGAAATATTCGGATAGATTCTAATCGGGCTACCGATGCAAAATTTTCGTCAAAATATATTCCTTCTTCTTATACAGAACCATGTGTTACTAATCTTGCTTTAATTCCGATTACTATTTCATCCTCATTTAATTTATTTTTAAATACCTATCGTGTACCGATAACAATTTGATGATGAGATATAAGAACTAAATACCAAACATTATTTATCTTAAATTGATTAAATTCATCTTGCATGACCTCTATACAAATAGAATCAGTAAGAGCTTCATTTATTTTCTTAGGTTCTAATTAAGAGATGAAAATGGCATACATATATTCACTAAAAATTTGTTTCCTAGTTATGAAAGGTGCTGAGGAATTACCGTTGGGATAGTGAGTTTTGTTCCATCTATAATTTGGTTATGATAAAATGTTAGTTGGATCAGGATTACATGTTATCTATGTTACTTCAGCATCATTTTGAATAGGCTGATCAGTAGTCTCTTGATTATGTGTTCTACTAGTCTCTGCTACCGACTCCATCTCAGGAACAACGGGTTCAAGGGTCTGATTTGTCCCCAAATGTAAATTTTGTTCCATTACAACTGATAACTTCTGAAAGTATATTAACTTGACCAGTCATATGTCTTGAGCAACTACTGTCTAAGCACCACGTTGAGCTTCTAACCACTCACGTTGAGCTTCTAACGTCAGTAGAGCTTTTCTTTCTCTCATCAGCAGTCAAGTTTGGGTCAGTATCGAGCATTATCACTGGATTAACTCTCTGAGTCAGAAGACTCAGAACTGGAATTTGTCTACTTACTTTTTATTTCTTAGCAACCATCGTCTTGTGATATTTTCGGGACTTCTTGCCCTTGCGCTTTTGTCCTTTCTTCTTGTAATTATCTGTATTGGGCTTAGGACAATCAATAATGAAGTGATCGGTTTTCCCACAATTGAAATAGGCCATGTCGAGGGATGGTGACTCCTTTTCGAAGTTCTTGTTGGGATTCTTATATGTTTTATGACTTTTCTTCATGAATCTTGAGAATTTCTTGAATAATAGATAAGTAAAATTGTTGCTGATTTTCTCAGCAGTATTCTCCGGTACTGGGTTAGCAATGGTCATGGCACAAGCTATGACTTGATGTGATTTCTTCTCCATTTTTGATTTCCAACTCAAACTCGTAAGTCTTTAGATTAGCAAACGATTCATGCAATTCATAATTGTTTAAATCCTTTAATTCTCTCATTGCAAGGTTTTACATCTCATTTCCTTAGGAGAGATCTCATCAACTTGAGTGATACTTCTAGATTGGTGTACTCCAAGAGCAAATAGCTCAATGATAATGCTACTGAATCTCCCAGAAAAGTCATTTAGGGATTCTCCTAGTTTCATATTGATATTTTGCATGGATACTGTGAGTTTGTTTTCTTTTGTCTTACCATTTTTCTCACATATTTGAATAATCTTTTCCCATATTTTCTTTGCAGTGTTGCACATCTTGATTTTACTAAAAATATTTTTATCGAGTAATGTACAATATATCTTTTTCCATGTTATGATCTATAATTTTTTTTCTTGTCATCGGTATTCAACGCTGATCTATGCTTCTTAATCATCTGATGTTCTCTATCTAACACAACAATAGCAGTGTTGAATTTCATTATTTTGATTGTTCTGTCAGTGATGACATAGCACTTATCATCATCTTGGGAATCCAGTTGAGCTTTCATTCAGATCTTCCAATCATCAAACTTTTCTTTTGAGAACATGAGAATTTTGTTGAAGGACGCATTTGATGTGTACTGGTTCAGAGGCTGAGAAAATAATGTCTTTGATACCACTTATTAAGATATGTGGAGGTTATTTAGCTAAAGATGATGAATAAACACCTCCTCAAATTCTTTAGGTTTGTCTTAAAATGAATTTTACTGGAATTAGCAGCGGAAGTCTGATTCTTGACCGTCAAATCTCAGTCGACAATTGATATTCAATGCAGAATAAGTCTGTCGAGACTTTGTGAAAACACAATTCAATAGCATAAAAAATAAAAAAAACAAGGAATTGTTTTTGGAAGTTCGGATGATGAATCATTCTGCGTCTCTCCTTCTTCTGTTTCCAGAAGGTACTCATTAATAGACTTTGGTAATATAGTACTTTGTAATTACCCACTGCGATATGATTTAACATTATCTACTGAAACCTTTAGTTTCAACAGTAGATTTCTCACAGAATTCCGATTAGAAGTACTACTTCTATCAGTTTACAATAACATGACAATAGCAGTGTTGACTTTCATTATTTTGATTGTTCCATCAATGATGACATTGCACATATCATCATCTTGGGCATCTAGTTGAGCTTTCTTTTTGATATTCTAATCATCAAATTCCTCTTTTGAGAACATGAAAATTTTGTTGAAGGACGTCATTGATGTGTACTGGTTCAGAGGTTGAAAAAACTCTATCTCTAATATCACTTATTAAGATTTACGGAGGTTATTTAGAGAGAGATGATGATGAATAAACACATCATCAGATTCTTTAGATTTGTCTTCAAATGAATTTTACTGGAATTAGCAGCAGAAGTCTGATTCTTAATTGTCAAAGCTCAATAGACAATTGATATTCACTGCAGAAGAAGGCTGCCAAGACTTTGTGAAAACACATTTCATTAGCACCAAAAAAAAAAACAAGGAATTGTTTTTGGAAGTTCAAAGGCTGCATCTTTCTACGTCTCTTCTTCTTCCGTTTTCAAAAAGTACTCACTAATAGGCAATGGTATTATAATACTTTGTAATTACCCACTTCAATAAAGCTTAACATTCTTCATTGAAACTTTTAATGCAACAGTATATTTCTCACATAAGTCTAATTAGAAGTAATATTTCTATTAGTTTACAATAACTCACACTTGATAAAGATATACGAATTACATTGAATGTTTTGATAGCACAAAATGAACTCTAGAGGATTTGATATAGCTTTGAGTGTGTTCCTTCTTATATTTCTTTTCAACGGTACTTCTGAGTGTAAGATAACTGGTCGCGTGATAGTGTTGTGTCTTATGCTGAAAGATTTTTATGGCCTTTTATAATTGATTTCCAATAGTAGAATCTGAACGACTATAAAGCCATCGTACAAGGGCCATAAATAATTTTGTATAACTTTTGATGCGTAATTAATGTTGTCTTGAAATAGAATGTGACATTGAATGATTGTGATACAGACTTGTCAATTGTAGTCATAATAACTTTTTGATTTAGCGTACTGAACATTTTTCTGAATGTTTCGTCTGCTAAGTAAATGTTTTCTCATATGACCGTTTAAATGATCAGTAGTCTTATTCAAAAATCGATGTTCCGAAATTTTGATAGTCCTTATGATCGATTCTGACTAGAGTACTGAATTTATCTGCTTCTGATTTATGTTAATGTTGCTGAATTTTGATGCTTTTGAATGTTTACGATATCAAAATGTTTATCGCCAAAACTTCAATGTTCCTACATTAGTAATAATTTGTAAAATTATTTAAAATAATCCACAATTAATAATTTTATTTTATTTCTTTATAATAATTTTAGTTTATATTATAAAAAAATAAAAAAAATTTAAAATATATAAATTTATATTATATGTTTCATACACACAACTGGGCAAAAAATACAATTAATAGAACTATGAGTTTTTATATCGTTTACAAATCACATCAAGTCCATATATATAATCTATATTTTATCCGGCAATCTCAATTATCTTCCCCGTCAAGTTATCTTATTAATACTTGTTAATTATTTGTCCTTTACGCAATCAGCGATTGATAACACGTTTTGACTATTCTTCCAAACCCCATCCATATTCAGGGAACCATCATCAATTACGCAAGTGTTATGAATCTTCGGACCGAAAAAATCTAACAGAATCTCGGATCGGAGATCTCTTATTCTTATTACAAAATTATGGTTGGATCCGCGTATGTTTGATAACGAGGCGGGAATTGAGGGCGGGATATCTCTACTCAGGCTGAAGGGAGCATCTTCATTTAGTGATTTTTTTTAAAAAAAAGCTCAAATTAATTTAAATAGAGATCTGCTGAATCCCTCCAAGTAATTTTCAACCATATTTGTTCGTTGCGTAACTCAAAATAATTTCCATATTATAATAAATTTTTTGATTGACATTGAATCAGCCAAATTAATTATAGAATTAAGACACGGCACTTGGAATATAGTATTAAAATCGAAATAAAATACTCACTATATTTTATAAATTAATTATTAAATTATTTAAATAAATGTCTTGATGATATTGCCATTTAGTCAATAATTATCTTTCTTATATATATTATCATTGATTATAGAGTTGAAAAAAATGGAAAATCCTAGGGTTTTAAAAGCAAAATACAAAATAAAAAAATCTTTTTTGTGTTACTACAAAATATTTTTTTTGCTAATAAAAGGAAAAAGAATGGCAATAGGGAGAGTCGAAGCTTTAAATTCATTCCCCCAACAAGTTACGAAAACCTCATGCAAAAATTAATATTTGAAGCCAAAGCTATCAGATCATTCGAAAATGGAGAAAAAGCAAAACGAACAAGGAAAACCCCACTGCCTCGTGCTCTCGTTCCCTCTGCAAGGCCACATTAACCCCATGTTCCAATTCTCCAAGCGCTTAAGACACACAGGAATCCCGAAAATCACCCTCGTCACCACCAAATTCTTCCTCAAATCCGTTCAAAATTTCCCCGACGCCTGCTTCAAGGTGGAGACAATCTCAGACGGTTTCGACGACGGCGGCATGGAGGCCGTGAAGCCCGAAGAAGCCTACAGTCGCTGCTCGGAATACGGGTCGAGAACATTGGCGGAGCTGGTCGAGAAGCTTCGGAGCTCGGGGTCGCCCGCTGATTGCGTGATATACGACCCGTTTTACCCATGGGTATTCGATGTGGCTGAGAAGTTTGGATTGATGACCGCCGTTTTCTTTACTCAGCCTAATTCGGTCAACTGTATCTACTTCAACGCGTACACAAAGGAGCTCAAACTTCCGGTTATGGAGGATAGGATTCGGATCCCCGGCGGGTTTCCGGTTATGGACCGCTCCGATCTGCCTTCGTTTATCCAGGATCATGAGTCGGATCCCACGAGGTCCGAGATCATGATGGAGCAGTTCAGGAATGTGCAGCGGGTCGACTGGGTTTTTGTTAATACATTTCACCAATTGGAACAAGAGGTGTGCAATTTATTTATCGTATTCTTGTTTTAAAATTTTTGACAACAGACTTAAACTTTTTTATTCAAATGTTTTCATTTAGTCAAAAACTTTTTAATATTTGACTATTAAGCTTAATAAAATTTATGGAAATTATTTTTTCTTCCACTAGTTTACTTGATTTTGGCTCTTAATTAGTCCATCACCATGTAAATTTTTTGTTTCATTGCATTAATTTTTAGTTTTCGGTTATTTCGATTGAAATTGCTAACGTAATGTCAAACACATAATCAATTTTTAATGTCGTGTCAGCGTCTTTTTATACTATATCATCATTTTCATTTTCAAACGACACATCAACATTTTATGCCATTACATCAACATTGGTGAAATAAAACAAAAGACCAAAAAATCAAAGTTACTGCAACAAAACTAAACTTCGAATATTCGATGGAAACAAAACAAAGGTATTTAAGATGGCAAATTAAAATTTAAGCACCCTACCTATTTGTAATTTCCCTTCTTGCAACATGTTAATTTCATAATTTATTGTTCAATTAGAAAATTGGAGATAATGTTTAAATGCTTCTCCAACAACTAATTGACTCATTAATAAAGATAATTTAATACATCAATAAAATGCCACCAACTGATTTAATCCATTTGTCTAAAGTAGGTAACAGATTGGCTGTCAAAGTTCATGGATATGAGGCCGATAGGCCCAACCATACCATCGATGTTCCTGGACAAACGCATTCCAGACGACAGCCAATATGGACTCAGTATTTTCACGCCAATAACCGATACTTGCTTCGAATGGCTCGATAACCAGCCCATCGGGTCGGTTGTCTACGTATCATTTGGAAGCTTCGCAAGGCCAACAGTCGAGCAGATGGAAGAATTAGCGCTTGCACTAAAATCACTCGATTGGCCTTTCTTGTGGGTAGTTAGAGCATCCGAGGAATCTAAACTTCCAAAAAATTACGAGGAGGAGATACGTGACAAGGGGCTCGTTGTGGCGTGGTGCCCTCAACTACAAGTCTTGAAACACGAGGCGGTAGGGTGTTTCGTGACACACTGTGGGTGGAATTCGACGTTAGAGGCGCTGAGTTTGGGCGTCCCGTTGGTGGCGATGCCGCAGTGGACCGATCAGTACACGAATGCAAAGTTTGTCGAGGATGTTTGGCGCATGGGGATCAGGGCGAAAACGGACGATAAAAAACTCGTTGGACGAGCGGAGATAGTTAATTGTGTAAACCATGTGATGGGAAGCGAGACGGGGAGAGAGATGAGATCGAATTCGACCAAGTGGAAGGAATTGGCTAGGGAAGCTGTGGAGGAAGCAGGGAGCTCCGATCAAAATATTCAAGAATTTGTTTCAGCGTTGAAGTTGAAATTTTGCTAAAAACTGATTGTTTCATTTTATCTATATTTTGTAATAATTGTTACAAAGGTTCTGGGGTTAATATTTAAATCTAAAAATTACCCAAATTGAAAGAGGCCCGTCCATCAAAACAAGAAAATATAAATTCCACATGATAAAATGGATTTCTCATAGGTCAATATGGACCAAGGTTTTTGGGTTTTTTAATTAGATTATAATTCTTTTGTAAAAAAGTTATCAAAATATGGTGGTTTCTAATGATTTATTAAATTATTATAAAAATTAAAAAATTTGAGTAACGTTGCCCTTCCCCTGGAAAGACGGGGCAGTAAAAAGTATTTATTTTAGTAATTTTTCAGGCGAAGGAGTGTTTATTTGCACTAGATTTAATTATATATAAATTTACATATTTCAAAATATATAAATACACGAGTATTTATAAATAGGTAATTGGAAACAAAAAAATTTCCATAGTATGTTAATACAAAAGGAAAAAAATAAACATCTTTTGATATACATATGAGTTTAAATTCCAGCTGATGAAAATTGTTACTTTCAAATATTAAGTCAAACTCTAATTTATTCAAAAAAATTTAAATTCAAACTCGGTCATAAAATCAAAATGAAATTTTAATCTATTAATTTATTAAATTCTATATAACACGAGCTTAAAATATTTAATATAAAAAGTTAGATGAGCAACAAATTTTTTTATTAATTAAGATTACTTTATAAATTTAATATTTTCAATTGAAATTTGGAGATATCATATATATATTTATATAACTGTGATTTTTTTTCTTGAATGAAGTCTAACGTTAAACAAACAAATATATAAAGAGGAAGTCTCTTGTGAGACGGTCTCACGGATCAATTCGTGGGTCGAATCTCTTATTTGAGTCATCCATGAAAAAGTTTTACTTTTTATGCTAAGAATATTACTTTTTATTGTGAATATCGGTAGGATTGACCCGTCTCACAGATAAAAATTTGTTTTAATGTTAGACTTCATTCAATAAAAAATATAAATTTATTTATTTATATTATATTTTCAAATTTTAATTGAAAATGTTAAATTTATAAATTCGTCTTAATTAAAGAAAAACATATTTGTTGCTCATCTAATTTTTTATATTAAATATATTATGCTCATGCTATATAGAGTTTAAATAAATTTAATAGATTAAAATTTTATTTTGATTTAATTATTGAGTTTTGATGCCTTTTAAAATTGACATGTTTGGACGAATCCAGATTCATTTTAAAGTTGGCCCTTGCCCTTTAAAGATCATGCCTCATTATTGATCAAGGGTCTGACTACAGAGCCCAATCATACAGTTAGGTGTTTTGAGTCAGGAGTCCAAGCTCATGAATTTCTAACAGGGCTGGAACCTCATCCATTTTTATTAAAGGTCCAAACTGATTACTAGCAGTTTAAGTTCGCTTGTGGGAGGGGGGGTGGGAAGCCCAGGTCATAACGAAGTTAGGCAATGTTGAGATATTCTTGTTAATAAATAAGAGGTCCCGAAAAATATGAGATTCGATCAAATCTCATCGAGATAAGGCAAGAGCTCTAATCATCACGGTTAAGGAGTCTTACCGTATGATATTTCCTATCTCATGTAGGATTCTACTACAGCAAGAATCTTACTCCAAAAAAGTAACTAACATTTCTTGTTTCTATAAATGTCAAGTATTGATCACATTTAGGGGTGGTATATCGTATCGAAAATCATATACCGTATACCATACCTAAAATTATGGTATAACAAAATTCATACCGATACCGTACCGAAAATTTCGGTATTCCGTACCGATTATTCGGTATACCAAAATTTTCGGTACATATAACTAACATATCGATTATACTAAAAATGTACGGTATACCGAGATTTCGGTACGGTATCAGTATATACCGTTTTATACCGAAAAAACCTTACAGTTTAAAATTTTTATAAATTTATTGTTTTAAAATATTACATATTTTAAAATTTTTGTATATTTTTTCGTTATTTCGGTATTTCGATATATACCGAAATTTTCAAATTTCATACCGTTGCCGTACCGAAAAATTCGATATTGTTATCGTACAGTACCGAAATCTTCGGTATACCGAAAATTCGGTAAATTCGACATTTTTTGTACGGTAATCTCGGTATACCGAAAATTCGGTATTTTTTCCCACCCCTAATCACAGTTTTAGAACACTCAAATTCTTTTGCTCACTTAGCATTACTATATCTCTATTTTAATTTTGATCTCCGAAATAACTTAAGCATAAGAGGGTTATTTCAGAAAACTCTCTAACGCCCCTAACCTTACTTCTGTCTATGCAGAACCAATAGCACCGACCTGATCTACTCAGCTGTGAAGATTTGAAAAACCGTTCTCTAGACCGAACTCAAGGTAAAATTTTGGTATCATCAATTGACGCCGTCTGTGGGAAATTGAAGAAAAAGATATAAGATGATAAATCAAAGAGAAAGAAGAAAAACGTTTCATCGTCAAGAGCACCTAGGAAACAAGAATCGTGAGGATAAGCACCACAAAGAGGAATACCATGAAGAACAGTCTCGTGGAAAGCCGAATCGTCCGAACAGTTCATCCTCTTCCACGCAAGAGCACATCTTGGGCTTCCACTGAGAGCCCTTGGCCTTCCTCGGACAACTTCCAGTCTTCCATAGAACAGCTCTTGGTCTTCCCCGAAAGATTTACTGGTCTTTATGATAAGAGCACATCTTGGTCTTCCGCGGAAGAGCCTTATTTTCTTATTTCAATTAACTTCTGGTCTTCCACGGAAGAGCCCCTGGTCTTCTTTGAAAGAGTTTCTGGTCTTCATGGGAAGAGCCCATCTTGATCTTCCACCAAGCACACCCAGATATTCCATGGAGGAGCCATCGGTCTTCCCCAAAAAAGTTTCTGGTCTTCCTAGAAAACCTTTGGTTTTCCTCCGAGCCCCTTAAAATTGACACGTCTGAACGGATCCAGATCCATCTCAAAATTAACCCTAGCCCTTTAAGGCCCATGCCTCATTATTGATCAAGGGCCCAGCAACCGAGCCCAACCATACAGTAAGGTGTACAAGCCCAGCAGTCCAAGCTCATGAATTTCTAATAGGGTCGGACCCCTCAACACTGTTTATTAAATGTCCAGACTGATTATTAGAAGTTTGAGTCCTCTCAAGGGGCCGAGAAGCTCGATACTAATGCAGTTAAGGAATGTGAAGAGATTCTCATAAATAAATAAGGAGTCCAGATAAATACGAGATTCAATTAAATCTCATTGAGAGAAGGTACGAATCCTATCTGCCATCAAGAGTCCTAGCCTCCATGGTTAATGAGTCCTACCGTATGATGTTTCCTATCTTATGTAGAATTCTACCACAGCAAGAATTCTACTCCAATAAGCTAACTAACATATCTTGTTTTTATAAATATCAGACATTGATCACAGTTTAGAGCAATCAAATTCTATTGCTCACTTAACATTACTATATCTCTCTTTTAATTTTGCTCTCTTGAATAACTCAAGCATTAGAGGGGTCATGTAGAAAACTCTCTGGCGCCCCCTAACCTTACGTCTGTCTATGCAGAACCCAGAGCACCCACCCAATCCACTCAGCTGTGAAGATTCGAAGACCAGTTCTCCAGACCAAATCCAAAGTAAAATTTTGGTATCATTAAATTTGATTTAAATTGTTTTGAACAAATTAGAGTTTAAATTCATATTTGAAAATGAATAATTTTCATCATCTCAAATTTGAACTATTGAATTCTTTTATTTTCAAATACCTATTCATGAATACATATATATTTATATATTATGAAATATATATTATTATATTATATATTATTTATATGCACATACTTAAATTCTTATATATATGTGCCTAATATATAAATTATATGTAATACAAATCAGGCGTCCGTTGTACAAGCGAGATAGTGAAAATTAATAAATTAAAATACTAAGGGAGTGGAACCCGTCTCTTCCAAGGGCGGGGCAACGTGACACAAAATTTTGTTAATTTTTTTTTATAATAATTTAATTAATTTAAAAACCCACAAAATTTTGATAAATTTTTTTTCAGAAGTACTATAATCTAATAAAAAATTCCAAGAATTTGTGCTATTTATTATCATTTCCAATTATGGATTTTGAAATGTAAGAGTCAAACATTGCCGCCCTCTGTTGTCTTGTTTTTAACCTCACACTTGGAATTTGACTTTTATTGTTTTATATTGATAGCAAAATTTAAAGTTGACCAGATTTTTTAGACAAAATGTAGTGGTTCACGTTATGGAAAATTTAAGCGTAATTTCTTGATTGTGAATCTCTAGTGGAGATCACTCGGTTGAAGAACACAAACAATTATTAATTTCTCTTTTACACTTAGTCTTCTGCCAATTATATATAAATATATATATTGGTAAATGATGTTTTTTTCCTTGATTTATTTAATAATTACTAAAGACATGGACAGTTAAATCCATTAGTTTGAAAGCACAAATAAAAATTATGACATAATCACTCGAAAACTTGTGCGATGATATTCAACTCGAAAATTTGTTTGCATCTCTAGGTTCCTTAAACTATTAAAACTATTACTAGAAGAATGACGCGAAGATGATTTGGTCTTTGAACGGAAAAATTCAATTGCTTGAGCAAAAGGGACCAAATGTCGCCACTTAAGCATTAGCAGCCTTGATCAGCTAGCGTTGAACATGAAATTATGAAAATTCCAAAAGTATTTATTCAATGATTTCGTTAATGATCGATACTCTAGATAACAAACTTCATAAATTCTTGCATGCATCACAAATCAAAGCGTGTGGCGTTCGAGTGTCCGACGAAAAATACTTCAACTCTCAAGTCATTATTTGTTCGATAAAAATATCAAAAAAATAGAGCATTTGAGAAATAATAAAATATATAGTGACTGAATTGGAGCATAACTCGACATATTGTTTTTTTACCACTCAAAATATATAGTTTCTAGAGCAAATCGTGTACATCTTGTCATCACAATTTAAGTCAACCCTAATTGTCAAGATTCATGTCCGACAACTACTTTTTTCTAGCTAGGTTAGCTATTGCCAAAAGATCTAAGTTTGCTAATATAGCTCAACTAAAGATTAGATTAACTTTGTGAGACCGGATTTTGGTCTAAGTGATCTCACCCACTTGTCTCCTGGCTCAAGTTCGAACCTCTCGCCCCATGATTTATGAAATATAAAAAAAAAAAGATTAGATTAACTTTCTGACGGAAAGCTTATTTTTGGTTATTTGTTGTTGATTTTAACTTTAAAGTTCTTTTAAACCCTTTTTTTTCTATTATAAACATGTATAGCGATAATCAAAATTTGAAGGAGATAACGAAAACTTATAGAGTAGGTCTCTTGTGAGACAGTCTCACGAATATTTATTTGTGAGACGAATCAACCCTATTAATATTCACAATAAAAAGTAATACTCTTAGCATAAAAAGTAATATTGTTTCATGAATGACCCAAATAAGAGATCTATCTCACAAAATACAATCCGTGAGACCGTGTCAGACAAGTTTTTGCCAAACTTGTATGGTCATGAGTCTTAACTGATGCGCACACTGTTGTGCAAATTTCACATCTCACACACACATATATATCATGTGAGTCACTCACATTTTGATAAAAATTGACATATATGATTTTAAGACTAATAATTAACCACATCTAATGGAGAAAAATACTCAGAATAATCTCGTTTATTTCCCGGTGGACCAATTAATAGAAGTGATGGAAGATTTGAGTTTGATTTGCTGTCCTAAAATAAAACTGAATTCTTACTACAATAAGGAAATAAATGTCTTTAAATAAAAGATTTTGTCTTTTTTTCTAGATACCCATACAAATGGCATCCCAATTGCATTGGTTGAGAGTGATGTCATCGATAGCTTGATCCAATTTATATTCTAACATGTTCGTTGACATTTCCCATTACCATATAAAACTATTCAATTTAGTTAGAACTTAGGAGGTATCATCACTAATTCTATTTTTATTTTTTAAAAAAATTCCTATGATCTCATTTATTGTTTTTATTAAAATAAGGCTTAAAATTATATAAGAGAAGTAAAATATTAAGTTTGAGAACAATATAACCAAAAAACTTAAATTCATTATCTGTTTGTAATTTTGTTTTGTTTATTTCAAAATTATATTTTAATCATTAATTTTTATAATTATGATTTAAATTACTTATAAAAAAAAGTGCACAAACGCTCACATTTTCAAAGAAATAAGAAAGTCAGCGAGAGTTGTTCCTTTAATTATGGAAAAACGAAAAGTCAAAAGTTTGACGGTGTAGATTAAAACTCCAAAAATGCATAAAGTCTTATATATAATAAATAGCATTAGTGGCATACACTTTGCTTTCAATTGCATTTGACTGCTTTTTTAAATAAAGTGAAGAGTTGGGATTTACTTTTATGTTGAATCCGATGGCTTTCCATTTTTTTATTCAAAAGAAATTTATTAGTTAAATTAAAAAATGATTTCATTGATATTTCTTTAATTAAATTAAATTGGAATATTAAGACACGTGGAGTCATATTAATGGTTTTGGTGATTAATGCGATTTTTTTTTTACCTAAAAGTAAGAGTCAGCGTCCTCCCAATGCATCACGGCCGTTGATGTAGCTAGCTTGATCGTGCGGTTGTAAGTAAGTTTGGAGCCTTTAGTGGGGATGTAGAAAAATTCAAAAAGTGGGTCAACCATCTCCCAACCCCACATGACGTCTTCCAGCTATTTAGTCAGTCAGCCTTTTAAAAAAATAATATTATAATAATAATAATAATAATAATATAATTTTATTTAATAAGATCTGAATGATTTTCTTTTGACCTCCATGCTATGTTAAATGTCAGGAAAATATATAAAAAGCTTACGAGTCAAATAAAATTTTGATATTTATGTTATTTCATAATTTAAATATTTGGTCTTAACGGGTGAACGAAGGTTGTAGTACGTTGCCCTTCACAAACTTAGGGATGTCAAAATGCGACACGACCCGTCAACCCTACACGACCAAAAACGAAAAAAATCAGGTTCGGGTTGGGGTTTTTCGGGTTCGGGTTGGGTGGATTCGGGTTAGTGCCATGTTAGGCGGGTTTCGGGTTGGGTCGCGGGTTGACCCGCGAACTTTTTTTTTGAAAATATTACCTATATTTTTATATATTGTATGTTTGAACAAAATTGATTGTATATTTATATGATAAATTTTCATCATTTAATATTTATTTTGCATATTTTTATTTTTTTAACAATTTTTTATTTGGTTTAGTAAATATACTTTTAATTTTCTACGATTAAATTTTCAAATTTAAATCAAAAATTTTGTTATTATGTGTTTAAATTAAAATATTATTATTATTTTTTATTTTTTTGAATTTATTTTTAATTTTTTTAAAAAAATTAAAAATAAATAAATAAAATTCGGGTTAGACGGGTTATACGGGTTCGTGTTCGGGTTGTAGGTTTTCGGGTTGCTTCGGGTTCGGGTTGAAAAAAAAATAAAAAAATTTTCGCGGATTGACCCAAAACCCGACCTAACCCACTTGATTGACACCCCTACACAAACTGTACAAAGATTTGGAAGCAAGTAAAATCGATCTGGCAATACCAATTTCCTCAATATTCCACTCAAGGGGTGTCCCACCTCTACCATTTAAAAAAAAAAAAAAGCCAGTATTTTGGCATTTTTGCCTACCGCATTGAAATGTTCAAAGACCGAATTATCAGCCGTTGGATGGTAATCGACCTTTGACTATCGTCCAGTTCACCTTTCGTCGTCCAGTTCACCTTTCGTCTTATCCCATATATTCCCCCCATCACTCTTCTCTCCACATTCACATTTCTCTCGTTCTGTTTGAATTCCGTCAACAAAACTGAATAATTTACAGCAGAAAACTCTCCGTGTTGGATTTTTAAGGCGACTCTTTTCATTCGTCAGCAGAAAATGGCTGTGGAATTGCTCGGCTATTCCAATCGAAACGAGCAAATGGCGATTCAGGATGCTGCATTGGCCGGGATTAAATCAATGGAGCATTGGATTCGAGCGGTCTCTCACAATCAGCAGCAGCAGCAGAGCCAAAATCAGCAACTCAACTGCAAAGAAATAACCGATTTCACGGTTTCCAAGTTCAAAAAGGTTATTTCTATTCTCAACCGTAGCGGGCATGCCCGATTCCGCCGTGCTCCTGTTCAACCACTACCTCACGCCGCGGGGTCGAATGCTCCTCAGCTTCAAACCCAAACATCTGGTTCTTGCGAGCGTCAAAATCCGGTTTCTGGAATCTACCAACATCAGCCTCTGAGTTTCTTCCCCAAGTCCACTACTCCGGCGGCGACGCAGCCTTCGACGCTTGATTTCTCCAAACCCTCCGCGCTGTCCTTAGTTAAGGAGACGTCTGAGGTAATGGAAAAGGAGGGATTTAGCTTATCGACGGCGGTGACGACATCAGGAAACTCGTGTTCAACTTTTTTGTCTTCGATTACTGGTGAAGGAAGCGTTTCAAATGGAAAGGGTGGGTCGCCGTCGACGATTCTGGCGCCGGCTGTCTCCGTGGGGAAGCCGCCTCTGTCAGGGAAGAGATGCAGGGAGCATGACCACTCTGAAAACTTCTCCGGCAAGATCTCGGGTTCTGGCCGCTGCCACTGCAAAAAGAAGTAATTTCATACCATGTTCTTTGCTTAAACATCTTATCGAATTCATCCATCGGCTGCCCTTTTTGCCTTTCTCTGTCTCATCTATCAAAATTACTAGAATTTCTTTGCTCATCAAATTGAAACCAGATTCAGTCAAGATAATATTACTATGAAAAATGTTGTGTGCAAAAAACAAATCTTAGGCGACGAAATTTTGACCATGTAATTTGGCGTTATTGAAGAAGGCCAGGCGCTAACTGGCACACAGATAAAATTAGAATTGGGTAGAAACAAAGTGGAAAGATAATAAAAGCTGAACCTTAAGAACTGCGTGCATGAAACTCCCGGCGTAGATTAGTGTCTGTTGGCCGCTCTTGTTCATGAGCGATTTAACGCAATGATTTATTACAGATTCAAGTTCTGAAATTTATTGAACTTGGGACCGTTTCTTATTAAAATTGCGCCATTGTGACTGTAGGAAATTGAGGGTGAAGAAAACCATTAGAGTGCCAGCCATCAGCTCAAAAGTTGCAGATATACCCGCGGACGATTACTCTTGGAGAAAATACGGTCAAAAACCAATCAAGGGATCCCCATACCCACGGTAATTTCGGTGCACCAATACTAATCTACCATAGATTAAACGAATTCGCGTTAATCGACAAACAGTTTGGCTAATCGATCTTTTTGCGCCAAATTTCAGGGGTTATTATAGATGCAGTACGGCGAAGGATTGCCCGGCGAGGAAGCATGTGGAGAGGGCGAAGGATGAACCAACGATGCTGATTGTTACCTACGAGGGGGAACACCAGCATGTTCGAGGTGTGTTGCCGGAGGTCTCTGCCGGCGGCAGCGGCGCTCAGCTTGTTGTTTTTGAGTCAACGCAGAGGTTGAATTAAAGATCGCGGAAGGAGAAATTGTAATTTGATTAGAATATGAGGGCCTGTTTGCAAACATAGTTCTAGTTTTGTAGGGGTAGTGGACTCGGATGGTAAAAAGTAAACTGCTTCATTTTGTACATTGCTCGTTATTTCTAAACTTCAAGGATTTATTTACTTTTTGAGATCATTATTATTACTCCATTATATTCTCATTTTGAATGTATATTTTAGGGCAACTTAAATTTTATAAAAATACTAATTTAGTAGTTTTTTTTCTTATTATTCTGACAAAAATTTGTCTGAGACGGTCATCTATCTATTATATCTTGACTAGTTCAAACTATATACCTGACCCGAGCTTCTGACCCAATTTTGTGATGCAAAACCCTAGCAGATTTCGTCTCTCTCTCTCTCTTCGAATCCGTATCTCATCTCTTCCGAAGTTGCTGTTATTATTCGAACCTACTTAGAAGCTCATACTTTCCGCGCATCTCTTCCAAAGATCTTCCTCGCTGCTTCAAATAAGTCGTACTCATTTAGTGCCCCCATCTCTGTAATATTAAGATACATTGTTTTGTTTGGTTTTTCTTAACGAGTTCATCATTTGGGATGACTGTGCTGCACCTCTCTGGCATTCCCGATGGATGGTTCGATTAAGTCTCAATTAAATATACGCCGCACTGATTCTTGTGATTTGTTGGTATATCATTTTCTCGGATATAAGACACGATGAAAGTTTAAAATTTTAATTTTTGTCGTACAAAATTTTATTGAGAGTCGTATGATTCTAAATCAAATAATAAGTTGCTTATTGTTACCTTTTAACATCTAAACGCTTGGTTCCAACTTTTCCGATGTTGAGTAGAGATCACTCTTATTTTATTTCCCTCCAAACGATCAATTGGATTCACCTTTTGTTACATCGACAATATTAATTCCACGATTGATTTCATTGTTCTTTTTCTAGATTGCATTATAGAAACTCGAAAAAAGTGCGTTGAGAAATAGAAAGGACGATCGGTGATGGCGGCAGCACAATGGTGCAGCTGTGGCTGTCGGTTGTGAGGGAAGTGGTGGCCGAAATTTCAATGTCGAACACGAGAAGATGGCCGAATTTTATTTATAGAAAATAAAGTGGTGGCAGAAATTGTGTTTTTGAGGAGAGACAATTCAAGTCTAGAATTTTTTTTTATCTCATAACTTGATTGTGTTATATTGTATGAACTCTTGATTACATGTATTTATTATTTGTGATAAATCAACTTGGATCCTTCTAGAATGCTCTAGGATTAGGAATTTTCACCTTGCCAAATCTCAAATCTCAAATTATTAATTTATCAACTCTTGATAATATATCATAAGATAAGATATAATCTTATATATTTATCATGTCTACTATCTGGACTTTATAAATCCATGCTTCTATAATCTCCTTTAGATAATTTGACTAAGTATAAAATCTACTAGCAATGTTTGATTATGACACCCTGGTCAAATCAGTCAGAACTTTTACTAGATGTTTTGTTTAACTAGGACTCTTGATAATTAGAGTTTCACCATGGACAAAAACTTGTGTGAGACGGTCTCACTAGTCGTATTTATGAGACAGATCTCTTATTTGGGTTATCCATGAAAAAGTATAACTTTTTATGCTAAGAGTATTACTTTTTATTGTGAATATGAGTAGGGTTGACCCGTCTCACAGATTAAGATCCGTGAGACGGTCTCACATGAGACCCACTCTTCACCACGATACTCCAAGCCCATTATTCAAACAATTTGTATTTTTATCACAATCTCGATTGACGATCAGATATGAAGATAAACAACTCGTTATATTTATGCAAAGTCAAACTTTTCGAAAAGCACTTAATCAAAGTCAAGTATAAAAATCAACTTTCCCCTCAATTTTGGCAGCCGCCAATTTTGGAATAGCTTCACAAAATTTAGACAGTTGCACTCTACTCATAATTTTAGAAGTCATGTTAACTATCACAAGTTGCAAATATGAAATCCAATAATAAACATATTTGTAAGCTAATTGTTTGGTCTCCATCAACTACAATCACCAAATACAACTCCTTAAATTTGACTATCTCAGAGGGAACATAAAAATAATAATTGTTGAGAGATATAGCTAGTTGTGAGTTCACAATTTATGTGATTCGAGACAACACATGTTCGTTATACAAGATTATCATTGTTAGCCTCATTCTGTGTATCAACACTTTGATAACAAGAACATCAAAACTCATTTCTGATTGTACCAATTGAATCATATTAAGATCATCTAGTAGCTAGTATCACTCCATGATTCCTTAGGTACTACTAATAGTGTATGCAAGAACCAACAGTTTATGATTAGCGTATTGTATGGTCCCTTAATATCATACATCCCGATGGAATATGCATCCATTTGTATATCGAGTATTACATGTGAATTCGATAACAATGTGATGTATCTAAGAATGATCACAGTGACATCACATGTACAAATAGGGAACTATTTTACCCTAAAGCATATGCAATACTATGACCAGATATTTATCGTACTATTAACTAATTAGATCACATAGGATATCGACACTCGTAAGTGAACAGCGAATCTCCGACTACAATGCATTGGCTCTTACGTATTTCGATATTACACACAACCTGAAACATGATGACCCTCGTGGAGCCGATAAACGAGTCAAAGTGCAACACTAGTACATAGAGCCTCTATGTTGTCGCGAGTCCTAAAGATTAATAGTGTACAATTATAACTGTAGACAAATCCACTCGATAAATGACAATCGCTTGAAAAGTACAAGGGAGGGTTGATCAGTGACCCATCATATGAGCACTCATCATATAAGATTGGACATCTATATGTCCCAATGAAACGTGGTAGACAACATCGGTGATGCTAATCTCGAGATCGAGCGTCATTTATCCTTATTTTAGGTGGCTGAATCGGCTAGGAACAAGTTTAGAATATACAATAATTTTTAATGTGTTTCATGATAATCAATGTCTTTATCTATGTATCTTGTATGTGTGTATAAATAAAATAATACCAGAATGTATAAAATATTATTAAAATAAAATCGTTTGTAACATAAGAATCAATAAAACTCAAGCTACAAATTGACTTATCGAACACACGGGGGGTTTATTGGTTCTAGAATTTTAATGAATTTTATGGAATTTAAAAGTTTAGAAGCATTCAATCTAGAATTTGTGTACGCTATAAAAGTTTAATGGTATTCAATGTAAATTTTTGTAGAATTTTAAAAAGTCACGTGGTATTCAAACTTGAGCCTAAGGTATCACAATAAAATGTCAAAAAATGTTTTTAATTCAACCTAAAGATTTGGATATATATTTAATTGAAAAATCTCACAAACTCACATACTCAATACAAACACTAATTTTCATTCTTTTCTCATCTATATATTTTTTCTTTTATTTGTATTTTTTAAAAACATATTTTTTTTATTGTTAACAATAGTTTAAAATCAAAATTATTTGCATCGTTCATTTTATTTTTGGAGTTCCAGTCACAAAACTTCATAAAATTTAAAATTAGATTTATTAAATAAATTTATTACACTACATAACAAAAAAATTTATAATATTTTATTGACCTAGAAATTGAAAATAATAATAATTTTTAANTTACACTAATTACAAATATTTTAACATACTTATTATTTATTTTCAGGTACTAATAATTGTCTTGGTTTTTTTTTTGACATATTGTCAAAAACAAATTTATATATTTTTTATAAAAAATTTTTATTTAAAATGATTGAAATTATTTTCAGTTTGATTATTTATTAATATTGAAAATTATTATTATGTATTTTTTTAAATATTAATTTTAAATAAACATATTGAATTGACTTGAATAATTGAATTTTAATTGCAATAAATTTAGTACTGACTTATTTGTTATCTTTCATAAAATCAATATGTAAAAAATATTATATTGAGATAGAGAAATATTTGTAAAAAAATAAAACTTATTCACGTTCGGTTATTAGTTCAAATAAATTAAAAAAATCATAATAATAAACTACAAAACTATAAAGTTCTATGAAAAAGTTTACAAATGTCAATAAAAGCCATGCAAAATAAATATACAATATTCTATTAAAATCTTTGGAAATCTGTGAAATTCTGCAAAAGTCAGTAGAAATCTATAAACTCTACTAAAGTCTGTTATTTTAAAAAAGTTATGACTTATCTCTACAACGAATACACCCCTTATATTCTAACTTGATTTTCTGCCTTTTTTTCCAGTTGCTTTAATTTTCTTTTTTTAATTAAATGTTGTATTATAGGCCATAAAAATCAAACCTTGACCAACAAAAAAAATCGAGATAATATCAACTAATTTTGATTTATAACTGATGTACAAAAAAGCTGAAATAACAGGATGTTGTGAAAAAGTAAAAATTTACGGTAAAAAAGTAAAAATCTCAAACTCTCAAAATTATCACACTACACACTTTATAATATTTTTCTCTCAACTCAATTGTGATTTTCTTCACAAATGAGAGATCTATTTATAGAAAATTTTTACAAATAATCCAAAAATAAAATACATCATTACCTACATCATCACACACTAATTTTCAATATTCAACACCTAATTTTAACTAATTTTCAACATTCAACATTCACATTTTCAACACAAATATTTAACACATTTTTAAATAATTTTTCAACACTCCCCCTTGTGATGATGATCATAATGATTGTATACATTACGTGTTTTTATACTGCCTCGTTAAAAACCTTACTAGGAAAAACCCATTGGGATAAAAACCATAGTAAGGGAAAAAGAGTGCAGTCACGTAAACTCCCCCTCATGTTGACACGAACAATTCTTCACAAATTTCGTAGATTGCGCATCCCAATATTATATATGTGCTTTCTGAATATTGTCGTAGGAAGTGCCTTTGTGAAGAGATCTGATGAGTTTTCACTTGATTGAATGTGACGAACATCAATACATTTATTCTTCTCAAGCTCCTTGGTGAATGCGAAGAACTTAGGAGGAATATGTTTAGTTCTGTCGCTTTTTATGTATCCTTCTTTCATTTGAGCAACACATGCAGCATTATCTTCATATAGTATCACAGGCTTCTCGTCGAATGATAATCCGCATGAGATTTGGATATGTTGAGTCATTGATTTTAACCACACACATTCACGGCTTGCTTCATGTAGTGCAATAATCTCGGCATGATTTGATGAAGTTGTTACAAGTGTTTGTTTCTGTGAACGCCAAGAAATTGCAGTGCCTCCACGAGTAAATACATATCCAGTTTGAGAACGTGCTTTGTGTGGATCAGATAAGTATCCAGCATCGGCATAACCAATTATACTTGGATTAGCATCTTTTGAATACAAAAGTCCCAAGTCTGTCGTTCCTCGTAGATAACGGAATATATGTTTAATTCCGTTCCAATGTCTCTTTGTTGGATATGTGCTAAATCTTGCCAATAAATTTACGGCAAAAGATATATCAGGCCTTGTACAATTTGTAAGATACATAAGGGCACCGATAGCACTTAGATATGGTACTTCTGGACCAAGAATATCTTCATCATCTTCACATGGACGGAATGGATCCTTTTCTATGTTTAATGATCTAACAACCATTGGAGTACTTAAAGGATTTGATTTGTCCATATTAAAACGTTTAAGGATCTTTTCTGTATAATTTGTCTGGTGAACAAATATTCCACATTCTTTTTGTTCAATTTGTAAACCCAGACAATACTTGGTTTTTCCAAGATCCTTCATTTCAAATTCTTCTTTCAAGTATGACACAACTTCTTGAATTTCCTTATTTGTTCCAATGATGTTTAAATCATCAACATATACAGCAATAATTACGCATCCGGATGTTGTTTTCTTAATGAAAACACAAGGGCATATTGAATTATTTACATATCCCTTTTTCATCAAGTGATCACTTAGCCTATTATACCACATTCTGCCGGATTGCTTCAACCCATATAATGATCTTAGTAATTTCACAGAATAACATTCTCTGGGTTTTGAACTTTGTGCTTCAGGCATCTTAAATCCTTCAGGGATTTTCATATATATATTACTATCAAGTGATCCATATAAGTAGGCTGTAACAACATCCATAAGACGCATTTCTAAATTTTCAGATACTGCCAAGCTAATCAAATACCGAAACGTAATTGCATCCATCACAGGAGAATACGTTTCTTCATAATCAATTCCAGGCCTTTGAGAAAAACCTTGTGCAACAAGTCGAGCTTTATATCTTACTATTTCATTTTTCTCATTTCGCTTTCGAATAAAAACCCATTTGTATCCAACAGGTTTTACACCTTCAGGTGTAAGGACTATAGGTCCAAAAACATTACGTTTATTTAGCGAATCCAATTCAACCTGGATGGCATCTTTCCATTTTATCCAATCCTGCCGATTTTTACATTCACCAAAAGATTTTGGTTCATGATCTTCATTATCATTTATGATGTCGATTGCCACATTATAAGAAAATATATCATCAATTTCTTCTATATCTTTTCGGTTCCATATTTTTCCAGTATTAATATAATTGATAGAGATTTCATGATTCTCGTCAGTTTGTGGTTCTGACAAAACATTTTCATCATCATGTGTTTCTTCAGGAACATCATTCTCTATTTTGTGATCATTATGTGTTTCTTCAGGAACATCATTCTCTATTTTGTGATCATTGTGTTTCTCTATGAATTTTCTTTTTCGAGGATTTTTATCCTTGGAACCAACTGGCCTTCCACGCTTCAGGCGTTTAATGACATCATGACTATCTTCAATTTGTTTCTTCGGAATTTCAATTCGAGCAGGGGCATTTGCAGCATGTATATATGATTTAGTTACCCCTTTTGTGTCTGCAAATGCATCTGGTATTTGATTTGCTATTCTTTGCAAGTGCACAATTTGCTGTACATCTTTTTCACATTGTTTTGTTCTTGGATCCAGATGTAACAATGATGATACATACCATGTAATTTCTTTTTCGGTATGTTTCTGTTCTCCCCCTAACATTGGGAAGATTTCCTCATTAAAATGACAATCAGCAAAACGTGCTGTGAACACGTCGCCTGTCTGTGGTTCAAGATATCGAATGATCGATGGACTATCATAACCAATATAAATTCCAATCTTTCTTTGAGGTCCCATTTTCTTTCGTTGAGGTGGTGCAATAGGCACATACACCATACATCCAAAAATTCTCAGATGAGAAATGTCTGGTTCTTTACCAAATGCAAGCTGCAATGGGGAGTATTTATGATATGCACTTGGTCTGATGCGAATTAATGAAGCAGCATGTAAAATTGCATGTCCCCATATAGAAATAGGGAGCTTTGTTTTCATAATCATTGGTCTAGCAATCATTTGCAGACGTTTAATCAATGATTCAGCCAATCCATTTTGAGTATGTACATGAGCAACAGGATGCTCAACAATGATTCCCATAGACATACAATAATCATTGAAAGTCTGGGAAGTAAATTCACCAGCATTATCAAGTCTAATTTTCTTGATTGTATAATCGGGAAATTGATTCCTCAATTTTATTATTTGAGCAAGTAATCTTGCAAATGCAACATTTCGAGTTGACAATAAACATACATGTGACCATCTGCTGGAGGCATCAATCAATACCATAAAGTATCTGAATGGTCCACATGGTGGATGGATTGGTCCACAAATATCACCCTGAATACGTTCAAGAAACATTGGTGATTCAGTTTGGATTTTGGCTGGTGATGGTCTTATAATAAGTTTTCCAAGAGAACATGCTTTACATTGAAACTTATTATTCTGAAAGATCTTCTGGTCTTTCAATGGATGACCATGTGTATTTTCTATAATTCTTCGCATCATTGTTGAACCAGGATGTCCTAATCGATCATGCCAATTGGTTAATATTGAAGAATTATCAATTACCATGTTTGATTCAATGGGACGTATATGTGTATAATGCAATCCAGTAGGGAGCATTGGTAGTTTTTCAATCACATATTTCTTTCCTGATTTATATGTGGTAAGACACATATATTTCTCATTCCCTTCATTCATTGTTTGAGTATCATACCCATGGGAATATATATCATTAAAACTCAACAAATTTCTTTTCGATTGTGGTGAATATAAAGCATCATTGATCAAAAATTTTGTACCATTAGGTAACAAAAATTGTGCTTTACCACATCCTTTAATCAAGTCTACAGGACCTGATATTGTATTCACCGTTGTTTTTGTTGGTTTTAGTTCCAAGAAATATCTTTTATCTCGGAGGATAGTGTGCGTTGTACCACTATCGGGTATGCAAACTTCAGCTTTGCTCATAGCATTTTCCATATTTGAACTTCAAAAAATATGCAATGAAAAAAAATTAATGACAATACATATTTAAATATAACACATATCATAATTGTACAATAAAACATTATCATATAAATACATGAAAAATAAATTATTGTACATTTATATTCTACCACTATATTGTTCATTTTCAGAGAAATCATTGAGAAAATCTGCAGCATCAATATTGTTCATTTCTATCCCACCAACATATTGATCATTTCCAGAGAAATCATTCATAAAATCAGCAGCATCAAAATGAGTTGAATCACTCAAACGGTCACTTCGCTCAGTGAAGTTGGTCTCCTTTTCTTTCCCCTTTATCGATTCTTTATAAAGTTTGCAAAGATGCTCAGGGGCTCGACAAATACGAGACCAATGTCCTGGAGTACCGCATCTGAAACAAGAACTTTCAAATCTTTTCGAGTGATTTTCATTAACACTCATGTTTTCTTGATGCCTTTTCTGTGGATGGTTTGGGACGTTATTTTGAGATGAGTTATAGAAATAACTATCTCGATTATTTTCAAAACCACGGCCGCGTCCACGACCACGACCACTTCCTCGTCCACGTCCACGTCCACGACCTCGACCTCGACCTCGACCTCGACCAAAACCTTGTCTTTGAATTTGATTTTGGTTTCCAGGTTTAAATTCATTTTTACTTACAGCATTTACTTCTGGAAATGCTGTTGATCCAGTGGGTCGGGACTGATGATTTCTCATTAATAGCTCGTTGTTCTTTTCCGCCACAAGAAGACAGGCGATGAGTTCAGAATATCTCGCAAATCCACGCACTCTATATTGTTGCTGTAGTGTTATATTTGATGCGTGAAACGTGGAAAATGTTTTTTCAAGCATTTCCGATTCTGTAACCTCATGTCCACAAAATTTTAACTGCGAGATTATTCTATACATCGCTGAATTGTAATCACTGACTTTTTTAAAGTCTTGGAATCTTAACATATTCCATTCATCACGGGCGGTCGGAAGTATAACTTCCCTTATATGTTCAAATCTCTCTTTTAATCCTTTCCACAGAGCCATGGGATCTTTTTCGATGAGATATTCACATTTTAAACCTTCATCAAGGTGTCGTCGTAAAAATATTATAGCTTTTGCTTTTTCTTGTGATGAAGATATACCATTTTCTTTAATGGTCTCGCTTAGACCCAATGACTCAAGATGCATTTCTACATCAAGAGTCCATGGCATATAGTTTTTCCCAGTAATATCAAGAGCGATGAATTCGAGCTTTGCCAAGTTTGCCATGGTGGTACTAAAAATTACGATGCATTTTATTAGTTAATGAATATTGCAATACAAAGTAATGGATAAACAACAAGTACAAGTATTCGTAAAAATAAAGAAAACACACGAGGAGGATATTCTCCGATAAATACAAGACTGGTGAGTATGATAACCAAAATAATTAAAAATAACCTCGTGAAAGCCATCTTCTTTTTTTCTTCGAAAATTTGATGAAGAATAATTTTTAGAGAAGAAGAGAAAGTTGGAGTGATTGAATGTATTTGTGAGATTGTATTTATAGAGCAAAAACTAGCCGTTTTGTTACCGTTTATTACCGTTGGTGTATAAGAAAATAAATGTATGTATTTGTATAATTTTATGGTAATAATATGGTGTATATAATATTAGTCATATTTAAATAATTATGTATATCATATCACATTATTATAATTAGGTGTCATAAGTTATTTTGTTTAAAAAACCTTATAGGCTTTTATACTTGTCGTATCCCTTACCGGGAGTGTGGGATGTCGTCTTAACATCCTCCCAGGATTTATAACAAGTTTTTGAAAAAATTATTTTTATTATTTCTAACAATAACATTATATTATATATTACATATATAAACAATAAATAAATAACAGTAAAATAAATATTATTACTTTTGTTACCTTTTTCTTCTGTTCGGAGCTTGGAAAAATATGGAGGACTTTTAGAGCTTCGTGCTGATAACGTGTTGTGAAAAAGTAAAAATTTACGGTAAAAAAGTAAAAATCTCAAACTCTCAAAATTATCACACTACACACTTTATAATATTTTTCTCTCAACTCAATTGTGATTTTCTTCACAAATGAGAGATCTATTTATAGAAAATTTTTACAAATAATCCAAAAATAAAATACATCATTACCTACATCATCACACACTAATTTTCAATATTCAACACCTAATTTTACCTAATTTTCAACATTCAACATTCACATTTTCAACACAAATATTTAACACATTTTTAAATAATTTTTCAACACAGGAGACATTTATAGGTTTTAAGAAACAAAAATTGGGATGTGTTCTGTTTCGGTATTTTCTCCCCGCTTTTACTATTGATATTTATAATTTTTGGATCATCATGTTTTAATATGATTTGTAGATCTCAGACTGTAGGCATGCAGTTATTTACTTATTTCGATTCACATTTTCAATCTTTGAGCCCGTTTGGTATAAGAAGCTACAATTAAAAAATTGATTTTTTTTTTTTAAAAAAAGTGCTTTTTGAATTTTTAACTTGTTTGGGTGGGCTTCTAGTGCTTAAAAAAGTACTTATTTAAGTTGAAATTAGAGCTTTTTTAAAAGCTCTATTTTAGAGTTTTTTTCACTAGCTTTTTTAATAACCTAAAAAACAACATCCACCAGTAGCCTCCTCTCAATCTTTTCTCCATTCTTCTACAAGGTACAATTTTTTTTTTCCGTCGAAGTTTTTGTTCGTTCATTTTTTTCTGCTTTCTTTTTGCTGCAGAATCTACACTCCCTATTCATTTACGTCTGTATTACGTATTGTGAATTAGATAATTATGTTACAATTCGGTCAATGATCCGATAAATCCAGGAAGTCAGGAAGGGGAAAGTATTTGCTTATTCCATTTTTTTGCAACTACGTATATAATATTCATCAATTCTTGTGCATTACGTATATAATATTATATTAATTAAAATATGTAAACTATTAGAATGTAAACATTAACCATTGTTATTAACAATTGTTTTTATGGTTTTTAAGATTTCAATATTTTATTGTTTTGGTATGGATTTAATTATTTATATTTATACATCACACTTGTTTAGAAATCCGTTATAAAATATATATATATATATAAATTAATGAGTTAAAAAAGCATTTTAATGATATGTATCCAAACACATTTATTAATTTAAAAAGTGCTTTTTATCTATTCATCCAAACACAATATTAACACAACTTTTACTTAAAAAAGCACTTTTAAAAGCCAACTTAAAAAAGCACTTTTTTAATCCAAAAACTTTTGATACCAAACGGGTTTATATATAGTTTCATGGCCTTCTGTGTCGATTCTTACAATCTTTGAGTACATATCTTGGAGGGTTTTTTTTTACGAGGAGTTAGACTAGACGTATCGTCAGTACCATTGAAGATTTGGTTTTTGTATCAGATCAGACTAGACGTCTTCTCAGTACCATCTCAAGGGCTTGAATATTTTCCTAACTTGAAGTTACTGTATTTTAGGATGAATAAGAAGTGGTACAAAGTCATGTTTTTGCATTATGATTCTTGTGATACCTTTGTCCCACATCTTAAAAATTAAAAGATTTAAAATGAGTTTATAATGGCTTACAATGGATTTCTATATCAATTTGGGTTAATCATTTTCGTAAAAACGAGGACGAATACGAAATAGTTGCTATAGAGGCCCATTGTGCAATCACGCAACCACGGGCCCGGGCTCGGGACGTGACAGAATGGTATCAGAGCCGCTCACGGGCATGGAACACCGGGAAATAAGTGTTATGCGGGGCAAAATGCTACGTGTATGAGAGCCACCTCTTGCTCCTACGGAGCAAAGTGCTACATGACGGGAGCCACCTCTTGAACCTGTAGGAGCCACCTCTAGATTCTCGACGCTGGTGGATCGAGGGGTCAGGCTGCGACGAGGACGTCGCGTTCTGAAGGAGGGATGATTGTGATATCCTTGTCCACATCTTTAAAATTAAAGATTTAAAATGAGTTTATAATGGCTTACAATAGACTTCTATAGCAACTTGGGTTAATAATTTTCGTAAAAACGAGGATGAATACAAAGTAGTTGCTATAGGAGCCCATTGTGCAGTCACGCAGCTGCAGGCCCGAGCTCGGGAAGTGACAATTCTCATATCATCAGTGTAGGGTTTAAAACTATTCATTTTTTTAAAAAAAATTTGCATGAAGAGTTTGATTACAAACATGGGAGTAACCACTGTAGCATTTCAATTTCAATTCTCCACCTCCGTAGAACATGAACAAGTTCTTAATCCTTCTCAAGTACTTAAGAATATCTTTCACGGCCTTCCAATGCATTGGACCAGGGTTCGCCTGATATCTACTTGTAACACTCAGAGCATAAGCAACATCCGGACGTGTTGATATCATACCATACATGATACTACCAATGGCTGACGCATATGGAATACATGTCATCATCTCTATCTCTTCATCAGTTTTGGCACACAGCTTTAGATAGAGTAACACAACGACATATTGGTAAGTATCTTCTCTTGGACTCTTCCACAGAGAATCGCTTCAGAATAGTGTCGATATAAGTGGTTTGGGTGAGCCCCAACATCCTCTTTGATCTATCTCTATAGATTTGTATTCCCAATACATAGGATGCTTCACCCATGTCTTTCATGGAGAATTTACTTGCTAACCATACATTAGTTGATTGCAGTAATCCTACATCATTCCCAATGAGTAGGATGTCATCAATATAAATTACTAGGAATGTCACTGCACTCCCACTAACTTTTTTGTACACGCATGATTCCTCAAGATTCTTAGCAAAACAAAATTCCTTGATAGTGCTGTCAAATTTGAGGTTTCAACTCCTTGACGCCTGCTTGAGTCCATATATTGATCTCTGAAGTTTGCATACCTTATGCTCACTTCCTAGTGATGTGTATCCCTCAGGTTGAGATATATGAATTTCTTCTTTGATGTCTCCATGAGGAATGCAGTCTTTACATCCATTTATTTTATCTCATAGTCATACCATGCTGCTATGGCAAATAGTATTCTGATGGATTTAAACATAGCAATTGATGAAACAGTTTCCTCATAGTCAATTTCTTACCTTTGAGTATAACCTTTTGCAACCAGTCTTGCTTTGAAGGCCAATACCTTCCCATCCGCCCCAAGCTTTCTTTCGTAGATCTATTTACATCCTATGGGAACGATTCCCTCAGGTGGATCCACCAATGACCAGACTTGATTTGAATACATAGAGTCAATTTCAGACTGCATGGCTTCAAGCCATTTGGTTGAATCAGTATCAGCTATTGCTTCTTTGAAGTTCATTGAATCACATCCAACACAAGGCTCATCATGGCCTTGTTCATTAAGAAGCGTGTATCTTGCAGGTGGCCTAATAATCCTATCAGACCTTCTAGGTGCGTGCACTTCAACTACTAGTTGTTGGGGATTAGGTTCAATTTCTACATTTGAGGGAGTATTTTGAATTTTTTCAAGTTCTATCATCTTGTCTTTTGTATCTAATAGAAATTTTTTTTCCAAAAAGGTAGCATTTCTTGAAAGAAACACTTTTGCTTCATTGGGAGTGATAGAAATAATATCCAACATAATTCCTTTGGATATCCTACAAAATAGTACAAAATAGATCTACTATCTAATTTGTCTCCCACTGTCTGTTTCACGTAAGCAGGACATCCTCATATTCTCAAGTAAGAATATTTGAGAGTTTTTCTCATCCATATCTCATATGGTGTTTTATCCACTGCCTTTGTATGGATATTGTTCAACAACATTGCCGCAGTTTCAAGCGCAAAGCCCCAAAACAATGTAGGCAATTCAGTGAATTCCATCATATATCGAACCATGTCCATCAAGGTTTGATTACGAAGTTTAGAAACACCATTCAATTGTGGTGTTGCTGGTGGAGTCCACTGTGAGAGAATCTTATTCTCTTTTAGATAACCAAAAAATTTAGCACTTGAGTATTCTCTACCTCGATCAGATCGAAGTGTCTTAATACTTTTTTCCAGCTGTTTTTCTACTTCAGATCTGAATTCTTTGAACTTTTCAAATGCTTCAGATTTGTGTCTTATCAAATAGACATACTCATACCTCGAATAATCATCAGTAAAAGTAATGAAGTAGGTTTGCCCATATTTTGTGCTAACGCTTAGCGGACCACAAACGTTTGTGTGGATCAAATCCAGTAGACTATGTGCACGTTCCACGTTTCCCTTAAAGGGAGCCTTGGTCATTTTTTCTTTTAGACAGGACTCACAAGTAGATAGAAAATTTATGTATGACAAGTCAGACATGTTTTCTCCCACTAGTTTGTGCATCTTTCTTTGAGAAATGTGACCTAGTCTAGTGTGTCATATTTGTGCGGGATTTGGATCATCTAACTTTCTTTTGTTTGTTGTTGAAATCTTGTTATAGCGGATGTAGCTCTTGTTGTAGATCCCTACGAACTTTCATCAAATCTCTTTCTTTAATCTTCAAATCAAGTCCAAGATCGAAGTACTTGTTTCTCTTTTAATTTGCACTAGAAAATTAGAAGATGTTTTTGCATAGAGATTGAACACGAAAAAGAAATAACTTCTTGCAACAAGAAAGAAAATTTCGAGAGCATCACTCTTTTTCATCTTGGGAAGAGCGGAAAAGAATTGTAAAAGAAAAACTTTCGGATGCCTTATGTCCAATTAAAAATCAAAATCCTTATAATTATTTCTAATCCTTAATTTACTTAATTAATTTAATTAATTAAGTCAATTAAAGATTCTAAAAATATTTGCATGCCAAATCACCGAAAACCCTTTTTGAATGCATGCCGTGTGCAATAAGAATAATAAAACCTTATTTTAATACTAATCTTCCTTTTACTTAATTAATCTAACTAATTAAGTTAACGAAAGATTCTTATTGTATTTCATTCATGGTCAATCTCGAATCAATACATAATTTTTTAAAATATTATGCATCAATATTATTTTGCTTTGTGTGCAAGTTTTTAAAATTATGATATCATGGATATTTTCATATTACATAAATCAATACTATATTTTATAAATACTTAATGGACTATATTTTAACTCAATTAAAATATAATTATTAAAGCACATTTGAACTTTAATAAATTAGCATGATGTGTTTATACTCTTAAAAGTATGGATGACAATGGGCCTGGGCCGGGGCGGGTTTGTCATCCCCATCCCCATCCCCGAATTTCATCCCCACCCCCATACACGCCCCAATCCCCGCTTTTTCGAGTTCGGAGAATTCTCAAACCCGAAACTTCGGGGATCAACTTCTCATCCCCGTCCCCATCCCCTTTTCAAAAATATTGATATGGCAAGACGATGACGGATTCAAAGATTTTCTCAAATCAAAACTTATTATTATCTATTATTATTAGAGATAATATTAATATTAATATCAATATCAATAATAATAATAATAATATTATTAATATTTTTAAAAATAATATTATTATTATATTATTAATACAAATAATACTATTATTTTATTATTGATATTATTTTCGGTGCGGGTTCGGGATTTCGGAGATGGGAATAGTAATCTCATACCCGTCCCGAACTACATCGGAGATTTAAAAGAATCCCCGAACCCGAACCCGAACCCGAACCTGAAAAATCGAGTATCCTCATCACCGTTTCGGGTTTTCCCCCTGGGGCCCCAAACCCGTGGGGAAAGTTGTCATCCCTACTTACAAGTCCATGATTTATGCTCCCATTATATTAATATCATCACAATCCCGATCGACGATCCAACATCATCGATGTGATAATTTCAACTTATTTGTTATTATGATGCACACTTTAATTTCGAGATCACCCATGTGTAAATAAGGTAGGTGTGCTCCTTTGACTGTCTTAACAGTCATGCTCTCAAAATTTATATAAGCTTTTATAAACTTTATTTATAAGCTTATCGATTGATCATATCAAACTTATTTCTTATAAATTAAACTCATTGAATTTATTATCTCAACGGGAACAAGTAAACCAGTGCTTGTGTGATCCTCAATGGTTCAAGGATACAGCTAGCCGTGAGTTCACAACTCTTTGTGATTCAGGACAATTTCTTTTATTCGGGCTTACCCTAATTTGCCTCATTCTATGTATCAACCATTGATCATGAGAATGTCAGAAATCATTGATCACTGATAGTGCCTGCAAGAACCAGTCGATTATGATTAACGTACAGTACGGTACATTCATCTCATATATCCCGATCGAATCTGCAACAATTGGTTCATCGAGGGTTGCATAATAATTCGATAACTATGTGACATATCTTTGAGAATAAATAGTGGCATCGCATATACAATTGGAGTACTCCTTCTCTAACGTATATCTCATACTCTGGCCAGAGATTCCATGCACTATTATTTTATCAGATCACATAGGATATCAACATCTGTAGGTGAGCGGTGAATTCTCGACTACAATGCAGTGGCTTCTACATGTGTTGCAACTGTACCCAATCTCGCTACCTGATGACCCTCCTGTAGTCGGTAAACGAGTCAAAGCACAGCCCTAGCATATAGAGCCTTAGTGTTGTCCCGGGTCGTAAGGACTAAGACCATCTCCAACCTACTGCACTATATTCTGCACTACAATAGTGTAACACTAAATTCATCTCCAACCTATCTACACTACATTCTACACTAAAAAAGAATATTCTCAGAATATTCTTATAACATTAATTTTAATTCAATAATAACTATTTATAATTCCATTACACAATTATACATAATAAATATAATTATATTATTTCATTATTTATTAGAAAATCGATTAATTATTTTATATAAATAAAATAATTATTTAATGATACAAATATTTTATTTCAATATAATCATTGAAAACGATATAAATATTTATTTCAAGAATAAAATACAATACAAGCATAACATTATATATAAGTTAAAAAACATTGAAAATGATACAAATATTTATTTTAAGAAATAAATACGATACAAGCACAATATTAAATATTAGAATTACTATATTCTTCCCATAAGTGCTCAATTAACGCATTTCGTAGTTCATAGTGAGCATCTCTGTTTTTTATTTTCTTATACCGAGAGAGAAATTCTTCGAATCTTGTACTTTCGTCATTGACCACCATTTCCACATCGGCAAGCGGTGCTTCCCTTGCATCTTCAATTGGTGCACTGAGGTCACGTTCATCTTCAATAATCATGTTGTGCATGATAATGCATGCTGTCATTATATCATGCAAATTGTTTTTACGCCACGAACGTGCTGGATTTGCCACGATTGCAAATCGAGATTGAAGAACACCAAATGCTCGCTCCACATCTTTCCTACACGACTCTTGTTTCATAGCAAAATATCTTTTTTTCGGTCCAAGTGGGTTACTGATAGTTTGCACAATAGTTGACCACTTTGGGTAGATACCATCTGCTAGGTAATAGCCAGTATTATATTCTTTGCCATAAATAGTATAATTGGCAGGAGGAGCAATGCCTTGAGCCAAATTTGAAAATATATTGGATGCCTCTAAAACATTGATGTCATTATTTGATCCAGGCATACCAAAATATGCGTGCCATATCCAAAGATCATAATCGGCCACTGCTTCTAAAATAATTGTTGGAGACCCACTTCGACCTGAATATTGCCCAGCCCAAGCAGTAGGACAGTTCTTCCACTTCCAATGCATACAATCCAGACTTCCCAACATTCCTGGAAAGCCTCGTTGTTTACCAATATGCAAGAGTCGAGCAACATCGTTGGCTGTTGGAGCTCGTAAGTACTGGGCTCCAAAAACTTCCACCACTGCTCGACAAAACCGTTGCAAGCATTCAATTGCAGTTGACTCTCCTATTTTGATGTATTCATCGGTCGCATCCGCGGCCATGGCATATGCTAACATTCGAATTGCAGCTGTTGCTTTCTGATTAGTTGATAACCCTAGTCGTCCCAAGCCATCACTGCGTTGTATGAAGTAGCTATCATGATTCTTGACACCATCCACAATGTGAAGGAATAGATGACGAGACATCCGAAATCGTCGTCGAAAAATACCTTCATGAAATCTGGGATTTTCAGCAAAATAGTCGTTGAACAAATTCTGATCGGCTATTTCTCTATCGCGGTGAATTACAATGTGACCTGGAATGGATCCTCTTCTCGGACCTTCGTTAACTTGTTGATTGATGTAGCTGTGTAGTATCGTATTGCGTGCATGAATATGGCTAATGATTGCTCCTTGAATCTCATCAATGGCTTTATCGATGATCAAATAATTAGTTATTTCATCTTCATTATCGGATAATGACGATGAGCCTGATGAAGAATTCATTTTTTTTAATATAAATTGTTTGAAAAATGTATACCACGAATTAGAGTTTATATAGAATTTATTACGACAATATGGATGAGATTTCCTATCTCGAAATCTTTCCATCCATAGAATTAGATTTCATTAGATAAGGAATCTCATCCAATGCCATATATCTCTTACCATGTGACTCAACGGTCACGAGGAAGGCAGAACTGCAATTTGAGTTTGTCCACTAGTTATTAATGAATAAAGAAAGGTATATAGTAATAGAATTTGGTGTTTGATAAAAGAATTCTACCAAATAAATAACTTTTAAAATGTCAGGCATTTGCTTTTGGTGATCTCATCCTTGTACCATCCGTAGGATTAGATTTTGGTAATTTCATCCGACGGATGGTACACAGATGAGATTTCAGAGCCTGATATCCATCGAAATCTAATCAAACGACTATCATTTCTTTTGCATATTTTCTAAAGATAATCCGAAATACTATAAATAGTAACATTTATATTCAAAACATATCAATACACCTATAAGCATATTAGCGAAAGATAGATGGAAGAAAGTTCAAGAAAGAACTACACCGTTGATGAAGATAAGTTTTTGTGTCATATTTATCTTGATGTTTCACAGGATCCCATTATAGGTATAAGTCAATCGAGAACTCAATTCTGGTCTCGGGTTGCTGAGAAATACAACAAAGAAAGAAGAAGTGATTTACATCCACGACCTCAAAGATCAGTTGAGAAGCGCATGGGAAACATCCTCACTTCTGTTGCCCGTATGAGAGGATGCATTCGACAAATTGAAAACCTCAAGCCTAGTGGTGCATCTGAACAAGATATCGTAAGTTATTTTTTTAAAAAAAGTTATGAGTCATTCACATTCAAATTTCTTAACTAATTTTTAATGGTTTTTATGTAGATGAACCGCGCAAAAGTACTGTATATACAAGACAGTAAAGATAACAAACCATTTTCATTTGATCATGTGTGGGATATTGTGAAGGATTGTGAAAAACTTTCAGGAGATAAAATTTCGATAACCAAAAAATCTAAACTACGTGCTACTAATCTGGATACTTCACAGTCTGATACTCCAGCTGAAGAATCGCCACAATCAGGTTCACCTAGCTTCTCTGCATTTGCAATACATTTAAATGACGACAATATTGATGACAGTTTTCAAAGACCAATTGGAGTGAAAAAAGCCAAATTGAAGAAGAAAAGAGATGAAGATATTTCTCAAATTCAGCGTACAATGGAAGAACAACATCGCGAACTTTTGGATGTTTTGAAACAAGGAACCGTTGAAAGACAACAAAATTATGACCTTCAAAGGATGAGACTTCAACAAGAGGAAAGAAAAATGGAGGATAGAATTTTATACAAAGATTTGAGCAAAATCATTGATCCAAATTTGCGTGAATACACTAGAACTCAACAAGAAAAGATTTTGCAAAAGAGACTTCAAGCTGAAAATCGAGACAACTTTGGATCTTATTTTGGCGATATTGGAGGATCAGGATCTGGTTTACCAGATTACTAAATATCATTTAATAAATTTTATTGTTTGTATCGTAATTTTGTTATTTGTTTGTTGTTGTTTTTAAAATTATTTCGTATTATGTTGTAAAATGTATCATTTTAATGTACTAGTAATATAATTTGGTTGTTTATTAAATTAATATAATATCTATTTAATTTTAAAAAAAAATTTTAAAAAATTTAAATTAATATTTAAATTTCAAGAGGAAATTATTTTAAAATTTTAAAAAATAAAATATTAATTATATAATTAATATATAATAAAATATTAAATATTTATAATTATTTAAAAACAAATAAAAAAATTTTAAAAAAAAAATAAAAGAGATGTGGCGCAGCACTTTTTACTGCGCCACATCTAGAGTGGGTTTTAGGACAACTCCAGTCCAGCACCATTTTTGGTGCTGGATTGGAGTGAAAAACCTTGCTCCACAATGGAGCAACTTCATTGTGGAGCAAGGGTTGGAGTTTCTCTAATGGTGTACAATCACAACCACGGACTTATCCTCTCGATGAATGATAACCACTTGGAAGGTCCGAAGGAGGGTAGTTCGGTATAATCATCATATGACTACCCATCTGCATATTTGGACATCTCTATGTTCTTACCAAGAAACGTGGTACACAACATCACATATGCTAGTTTCGGCTAGCATGTAGCAAGTAAAATCAAAGGAAAGGAGGAAAGAAAGGTGCTTGGGAAAGGGGATTTGTGCTCTTCATTAGCTGTTCTGTTGCTAAGGCCTAAAGCTTTCCGCCTGGGGAATAGGTTCGAAAGAACTCAACTGGCATACCGTTCTTCTATCTAAATCTAAGTGAGCGCTTTCAGGCATATGCTCCTACTGGGATATGGATTGAAACCAGTGAAACTATCAGGCTGAGGAAACTTCCTACTTGTGCGAACAGTTCCCACGCGTTACGCACCCGTTCGCCACTTTGTTCTCAACTCTTCTCACCTCCTGGGCGAGACAACTTTAGCTAGGAGCCGCTTTTCCTTCTGCCCAGCTCCTCGAAAACAACGTTCGACTTGCATGTGTTAAGCATATAGCTAGCGTTCCTTCTGAGCCAGGATCAAACTCTTCTTTTGACTATGATTGGGCCCTGCAGTGGTAGATCCTGGTGAACCGGGCGTACTATTTCCCAACTTTCTGTGGACCTTGCTTCTATTATGATATGAAATGACCGCTTTCACCCCTTATCTTCGAATATAAAATCAAAAAAGAAGGCTTCGAGCTGAGTTAGCAGCAATCTCCTCCCGGGGAAGTAGATCACGCACTCAAATACGAATCCCGAGTCGTATCAGAGGCTTGACCCTCTAATTTATTTATAGAAAGGTAAATCCCTCCCCCTACGACACCAAAAAAAACAGGCCGAGCTTCTAAAGCCCGCCCGCTTCCATAGAACAATATCGTGGCAACGTAGACCTAAGTGGTCATTTTGAATCCTTGGGAACCATCACAAGTACGGCCAGCCTTCTTTCCGACGGATCGGCCCTATTAGAGAAGGGCTTCCGATTNAGAGAAAGAACCTCATCGGGCATTTGCCCGGTATCCGCACTTGGTCTCGTCTTAGTCTTTATTAAATACACCGCTTGGCCACTCTTCACCTTCACTCACGAAAGCCAACAACATTGACATAACATAACCCATTCCTCTAAGCATGAAATGAAAGGGCTTCACCTGCCTATATAAATCAGCTTCGGGAAGTCATTCCATTCATTCCAGGACGGACTGGAAAGCCAGCAAGCAAAGAAGCGAAAGAAAAGAGTAGCACGTTTGGGATCTAGTTCCTGCCTTGCCTTCTAGCTCTCCAAGTGGAGTTGCCAATACCATGAAAGACTTTTTCCATGTATTCCAACCAATCTGCCTTTATTCAAATTGTCAAGCCCCGGTACCCGACTCGAGCAGCAACCAGACTTTTCTTAATCTTATCCCTCCCCTTCTGGCAGGAGAGTCATTAGGGTGAAAAACCTCATGGGAAGAAGAAATAGTGGAGTCTGACATGGAAAAGGACGAGTGAAGTGGTGCACTTGTATTAGTCAAAGAAGAAGTGGTGGCTATAGATGTAATAGAAGCAGGAGGAAGATCACTACAAGTAGGTGGTGTGCGGTATGGAAAAGAAATTTGAGACGTGAACTGTGGAGGAGAATTCATCAGGACTATGGGTGAAATTTTTGTCTCATTTGATGAGGAAGAATTGGAAGTAAAAGAAAATACACTAGAATAAGGTAAGGACTCATCATTCAAAAATGACATGTCGACTGGTATAGACCCGTTCACGACTGTAAATCAAGACAAGGAGATAACCTTTGTAATTTGGCCCATCCCCAATAAACACACAAAGACGGGAGCGAAGGTGGATGGAATTCAGAGGAGTGGATAAAATGGTATTCAGGAAGAAAGAAGAATGATTTAGAATAATAATACATGAGAGTTAGTGGAAAAACCTGCTCACAAAGATGCCATTGGGGTTAAATGGGTTTCAAAATCAAATGAAACCCTGATGGTTCTATCCAAAAATACAAAGCTAGATTGGTGGTGAAGGGGTACACACAGCAGTATTGAGTCGATGATAATGAGACCTTTGCACCAGTTTCAAGACAAGAAAGAGTTAGAGCTATCTTAGCATTGGCTGCTCAAAAAGGATGGAAGGTGTATCAACTTGATGTCAAATCAAATCTGCCTTCAACAATGGTCCTCTTCAAGAAGATAAAGCAACCCCCTGGATTCATTGTGAAAAGA